>NC_143154.1:9167334-9252118 GCF_041381405.1 Jatropha curcas | reverse complement strand
GATTCCAACATGAGCGAGCGCGAGCGACACTTCGCGAGCGCGAACCTTCACTGCGCGAGCACGAGAAGCGCAAAGGAGAGGCAGAGAGTTAGGCAGCGCAAGTCGCGAGCGCGATTCCAACATGCGCAAGCGCGAGCGACACTTCGCGAGCGCGAACCTTCACTGCACGAGCGCGAGAAGCGCAAAGGAGAGGCAGTGAGTTAGGCAGGTAAATCGCGAGCGCGATTCCAACATGCGCGAGCGCGAGCGACACTCGCGAGCGCGAACCTTCACTGCGCGAGCGCGAGAAGCGCAAAGGAGAGGCAGTGAGTGTCTAGGCATGCCATAGGCTGGAAATTCAGGTTCCAACTCCACATGTGCTTCCATCAATGTGAGAAACTTAGGTGTTCCCCATGCTTCCTCGAGCTCTATGTTTGAGTGGTAGCCATTCCGTATCATACCCCTTTTCCTCGAAAAGATTCGTCCTCGAATCTTAGTTAGAAGTTGAGGTATCCATGCTCCTTTGTTCCTTTGATCTCCATGGATGAGTGTTGGCGGATTCATATCATTCCCCTTTTCCTCAAAAGTGTTCGTCCTCGAATCTGCAGCCATGTTAAAAGGAAACAAATTACTAATATTGAAAGTAATGGTAACACCATACTCACCTGGTAAGCCTGTCTTGTAGGTGTTGTCATCAATGTGCTCCACAACTTGGAATGGTTCACCTCCACGTTCATCAAACTTAATCTTTCTTTGGTTGGGAAACTTTTCCTTGTGAAAATGTACCCAAACCCAATCACCTGGTTTAAACACAACATGTCTTCTTCTCTTGTTGGCATGGTTGGTATAGCCTTTGTTCTTTATGTTCATATGAACCCTAGCCTTAGCATGCATCTCCTTCACCAATGTAGGCTTTTCTTCACTTTTAGGAAATCCCTGCAACAAAGAAACAGAACTAGAAGGTAGAGGAGAAGTGTTAATGTTGGTCAAACTATGCAAAAACTCCTTAAACCGAATCATCAAGACTGGTCTACCCTCTCTCACACTGTTTTGGATCTCTCTCTTTTTCACATACACAATTTGTTTCTTTTTTTCACTCACAATTGGGCCATTTATTTGTTTTGTATCTTTTGTGGCCTCTTTCCCTTCCTCCTTACTCTTTTCACTCTTTTGTTCTTTCAATCTTGAAGTTTCACTCTCTAATGGGCTATTAATTTGTTTTGTTTGCCCTGTGGCTTCTTCCTCCTTCTTTTCTTCATTCTTTTCTGGTTCTTTTGAACTTGAAGCCTCACTCTCATCTTCTCTCAAAGTTGAGGTCACTATCTCAGGTAGCTTCTCTTGGTCATCACATACTTCGAATTCTTGCAAAGGATCAACAAACACATTTGGCAAAGATGGATTAGGATCATCGATGGTCAAACAAACTTCTTTGCACAAAGGTACAATTAGAGGTTGAATTTGTTTTTCCTTTCCTTTTCCCTCTTTCTTTTTATTTTTACTTATCATGTTTTCACTCATTTTACTTTTACACTCCTTTTCTTTATTGACAGCTACAAAACTCATCTTTTTCTTTTCACATTGGTCTTCATACACTTCCTTTGAGGAACATGATCTTGGACTGGTCATCCATTCATCCTTTGTGAATGAATATCTATCTATGTTCTTCCTTCCTTGCTCCCTTTCTAATTCATTGTTCAAATTCCTAAAGTAATGATTAGGATTATCGACCTCTTCATCTTTAGTTGTTTGAAATCTGGTTAGTGTAGTACTAGGACGAGCTCTTGTTGTATTAGAGCGTTGGGCAGCTTTAATCTCCTTCAAACCCTTTCTCATATCTTGGAAGAAACTGTTGAAGCTTTTAAACTGTTCTTGGATTGATTCCATTACAAGTTTTAATTGGGAATCATCTATTTGACTTTCATCCTCTCTATTATCTGTACTCATGGTTAGTATTCAAAGAGAAAACACAAAAGAATTTGGTAAATCACTCCTCACGTGTTTACACTCTTGAATCACTCCTTGCAATTCTTCCAATTGAACTTCAGAATCTTAGTTCAACCAACCAACTCAAAGATCACGTTTAGTCAAGGAATAAAACTTAACAATGAAAAGCAAGCACAAAATCTAGAAAGAAGACAAAAAAAAACGATATGGACAGTAGCACAAGAACATAAACAATGCACTACTTTAATGATCAATTAGAGTGTAGTGAACAAGCAAACACACCCTAACAATGTAATAGAAGCAATAGAAAGTTCACACAAAACAAGAAACTAGAATTTAAAAGACAATTTTAGGATATAATGTATGAATTTAGCTTACTACAAAGCAAACCAAATATGGACCTAATTAATTCTACCCAAAACAAAGCAAGCAAACAAAGAAAATCAAAAGAACAACAATTTTAAGATAGGGCTAGAACAGAGCACGGGCGTGTGTAATTAGGCCTAGTCCAACAAGTGGTAGGCAAGATCTAGCACGGGTGTGCTTGAGGTGTAGCACGGGCGTGCTGCCTTGTTCCCTTTTTAATGCAACCCAATTTAAGTAGGATTCTTAGATTTGACAAGGATTGTAGTAGATTTTCTCAATCTCAAAGATATGGTCAACTAATCTTTGTTATCTTATCCCAAGTAGTTAAGATTGGATTTTATCACAAGATTATAGTGGATAAACTAAATCCCACAAAATATGGTCAAATCCCTTAGGATTAGGCACAATCCCACTAGATATAGTCAAATCTCTTAAGGATTAGGAATAATCCCACAAATTATGGCAAAAATCCCACAAAATAAGGTAAAATCCCTTTGAATTAGGATCAAATCTCTTGGTTGCAGGAACAAAATCAAGATCCACACAAGCAATTTTCAATGGTGGACGAAATTTTCTTTCTATACTTCCAGAATTTTTTTTTTTTTTTTAGCAACAAGATCTAAGATCTAAACTTCCAGAATTGAAACAAGCACGAAATTACTAAATTTAATTGAAACAAAAACGAATTGAAACAATCAAACAAGAAAACAAACATAAAAGAATAAGATGAAGAAGAAAACAAACACAAGAACAATAAGAATAAGAAAAACAAATAAACACAGATCCTAGAGCTAAGATAAATAAGAATTTACCTTAATCTTTGGCTCTGATACCAAACTGACGCGGAACCCAATGAAAATAAATTTCATGAACTCAATGACAAGTTTTTGGAATAGATCAAAGATCTAGAATAAATTCCCCTCTATGGCACCCAAAGCTTAAAGAAGCAAGAACACCAATAATAGAGTAAAAGAATAAGATAAACGCCACAAAGAATTGATAAGTTTACCTTGATTCTTGATGCAATTAGAAGAATGCAATCTCACACTCTCTAAAAACATGAACACGCCTAAGCATGAAGAAATAGTCTTTAATTCATTAATTGTTGATTCTTGAAAATTACAAAATAACAAGCTATTTATACTAATCTAAGAGGTCCAGATCCTTAGAGGATTTAGAGTTAGCTAAGGAGTAGGATTTAGCAAATCTAAACCAACTAAGGAGTTGACTAACAAAATCATAACAACTTAAGGATTTGGATATCTATTCCAAATCTACTAAAGATTGACTAAATCTAAACAAAATAAGGCTAATTAATCAAGGGTGGCCGAAATATTGGAGGCCCAACCCATTAACAAAGCAAAAAAACACAAAATAAGCTAACATAGCTTCCTTCGCGAGCGCGAGCTTCACATACGCGAGCGCGACCACACCTCGCGAGCGCGATTCTACCGTGCGCGAGCGCGAGAAGCGCAAAGGAGAGGCAGAGGAGTTAGGCAGCGCAAGTCGCGAGCGCGATTCCAACATGCGCGAGCGCGAGCGACACTTCGCGAGCGCGAACCTTCACTGCGCGAAGCGCGAGAAGCGCAAAGGAGAGGCAGAGAGTTAGGCAGCGCAAGTCGCTAGCGCGATTCCAACATGCGCGAGCGCGAGCGACACTTCGCGAGCGCGAACCTTCACTGCGCGAGCGCGAGAAGCGCAAAGGAGAGGCAGTGAGTTAGGCAGCGTAAATCGCGAGCGCGATTCCAACATGCGCGAGCGTGAGCGACACTCGCGAGCGCGAACCTTCACTGCGCGAGCGCGAGAAGCGCAAAGGAGAGGCAGTGAGTGTCTAGGCATGCCATAGGCTGGAAATTCAGGTTCCAACTCCACATGTGCTTCCATCAATGTGAGAAACTTAGGTGTTCCCCATGCTTCCTCGAGCTCTATGTTTGAGTGGTAGCCATTCCGTATCATTGGTGATACGGAATCGCTACCACTCAACCATAGATCTCAAGGAAGCATGGAGAACACCTAAGTTTCTCACATTAATGGAACCACATGTTGAGATGGAATCTGAAATTCCAGCATATGGCATGCCCTGGCCATACTAGAGCATAACTTTGGCGTAATAAGTTAGCCCATTTTTGTTAGTTTTGAGTTGTAATGTTGTTAACGGGTTGGGCCACAATAAATTGGGCCACCTTTTTATTTTTATCCTTAGTGGTTTGGATTAATTATTCCTTATCCTTAGTTGGTTTGGATTAATTATTCCTTATCCTTAGTTTGTTTGGATTAGTTAGTCCTTATCCTTAGTTGATTTGGATTAATTATTACTTTTTCTTAGTTGGTTTGGATTAATTATTCCTTATCCTTAGTTGGTTTGGATTAATTATTCCTTATCCTAGATTTGTTTAGATTTAGTCAATCTTTAGTAGATTTGGATTAGATATCCAAATCATTAAGTAGTTATGATTTTGCTAGTCATATCATTAGTTGGTTTAGATTTGCTAAATCCTACTCCTTAGCTAACTCTAAATCCTTTAAGGATCTGGACCTCTTAGATTAGTATAAATAGCTTGTTATTTTGTAATTATTGACAACAATTATTCAATCAATTAAAAGAGAGTTCTTCTTCTTCCATGCCTTTGGCGTGTTCATGTTTTTAGAGGGTGTGAGATTGCATTCTTCTAATTGCATCAAGAATCAAGGTAAACTTATCAATTCTTTGTGGCGTTTATCTTATTCTTTTACTCTATTATTGGTGTTCTTGCTTCTTTAAGCTTTGGGTGCCATAGAGGGGAATTTATTCTAGATCTTTGATCTCTTCCAAAACTTGTCATTGAGTTCATGAAATTTATTTTCATTGGGTTCCGCGTCAGTTTGGTATCAGAGCCAAAGATTAAGGTAAATTCTTATTTATCTTAGCTCTAGTATGGCCAGGGCATGCCATATGCTGGAATTTACCTTAATCTTTGGCTCTGATACCAAACTGACGCGGAACCCAATGAAAATAAATTTCATGAACTCAATGACAAGTTTTGGAAGAGATCAAAGATCTAGAATAAATTCCCCTCTATGGCACCCAAAGCTTAAAGAAGCAAGAACACCAATAATAGAGTAAAAGAATAAGATAAACGCCACAAAGAATTGATAAGTTTACCTTGATTCTTGATGCAATTAGAAGAATGCAATCTCACACCCTCTAAAAACATGAACACGCCAAAGGCATGGAAGAAGAAGAACTCTCTTTTAATTGATTGAATAATTGTTGTCAATAATTACAAAATAACAAGCTATTTATACTAATCTAAGAGGTCCAGATCCTTAAAGGATTTAGAGTTAGCTAAGGAGTAGGATTTAGCAAATCTAAACCAACTAATGATATGACTAGCAAAATCATAACTACTTAATGATTTGGATATCTAATCCAAATCTACTAAAGATTGACTAAATCTAAACAAATCTAGGATAAGGAATAATTAATCCAAACCAACTAAGGATAAGGAATAATTAATCCAAACCAACTAAGAAAAAGTAATAATTAATCCAAATCAACTAAGGATAAGGACTAACTAATCCAAACAAACTAAGGATAAGGAATAATTAATCCAAACCAACTAAGGATAAGGAATAATTAATCCAAACCAACTAAGGATAAAAATAAAAAGGTGGCCCAATTTATTGTGGCCCAACCCGTTAACAACATTACAACTCAAAACTAACAAAAATGGGCTAACTTATTACGCCAAAGTTATGCTCTAGTATGGCCAGGGCATGCCATATGCTGGAATTTCAGATTCCATCTCAACATGTGGTTCCATTAATGTGAGAAACTTAGGTGTTCTCCATGCTTCCTTGAGATCTATGGTTGAGTGGTAGCGATTCCGTATCATTCCCCCTTTCCTCGAAAAGATTCGTCCTCGAATCTTAATTAGAAGTTAAGGTATCCATGCTCTCTTGATCTCCATGGTTGCTCCATATTTCTTTGCATGACTTCTTGTAATTGATCCACTAGGTAGCACTAATGGATTTTTCATGTTGTTCTCCTTGCACCCTTGAGTTCCATGGATGAGTGATGGCGGATTCGTACCATTCCCCCATTCCTCGAAAAGATTTATCTTTAAATCTGCATCCATGTCAAAAGAAGACAAATCACTAACATTGAAAGTAATGAAAACACCATACTCACCTGGTAAGCCTGTCTTATAGGTGTTGTCATCAATGTGCTCCACAACTTGGAATGGTTCACCTCCATGTTCATCAAACTTAATCTTTCTTTGGTTGGGAAACTTTTCTTTGTGAAAATGTACCCAAACCCAATCACCTGATTTAAACACAACATGCCTTCTCCTCTTGTTGGCACGGTTGGCATAGTCTTTGTTCTTCGTGTCCATATGAACCCTAGCCTTAGCATGCATCTCCTTCACCAATGTAGGCTTCTTCTTATCATTAGGGAATTCCTGCAACAAGGAAACAGAACTAGAAGGTAGAGAAGAAGTGTCAATGTTAGTCAAATTACGCAAAAACTCCTTGAACCGAATCATTAGGACCGGTCTACCTACACTCACACTGTTTTGGATCTTTCTCTTTTTCACATACACAATTTGTTTCTCTTTTTTACTCACAATTGGGCCATGAATTTGTTTTGTTATTTTTGTGGCCTCTTTTCCCTCATTCTTACTATCTTCTCTCTTTTGCTCTTTCGAAACCTCACTTTCTCTCTCAATTATCTTCCTTTGATCTTCATATACTTCTTGAGGTGATAATGGTACAAGAACCATCTTTTTATCCTCAATTGAAGATTGGCAATCCTCTTCTGGAAACACATCTTTAAATTCTTGTAAAGGATCAACAAACACACTTGGCAAAGATGGGTTAGGATCATTGATGGTTAAACAAATTTCCTTGCACAAAGGTACACATATAGGTTGAATTTGTTTTTCCTTTCCTTCTCCCTCTTTCTTTTTATTTTCACTTATCATGTTTTCACTCATTTTACTTTTACACTCCTTTTCTTTATTGACAGCTTTAAAACTCATCTTTTGATTTCCATATTGGTTTTCACACGCTTCTTTTGAGAAAGATGAATTTGGACCAGTCATCCATCCATCCTTTGTGAATGAATACCTATCGAGGTAATCCACATTTTTCCTTCCTTGCACCCTTCCTGGCTTATTGTTCAAATTCCTAAAGTAATGATTAGGGTTATCGACCTCCTCACCTTCAAGAGTTTGAATTCTAGTCGATGTAGTACTAGGACGAGCTCTTGTTGTATTAGTGCGTCGGGCGGCTTTAATCTCCTTCAAATCCTTTCTCATATCTTGGAAGAAACTGTTGAAGCTTTCAAACTGTTCTTGGATTGATTCCATTACAAGTTTTAATTGGGAATCATCTATTTGACTTTCATCCTCACTATTATCTGTCCTCATGGTTAGTATTCAAAGAAAACACAAAAGATTTGGATTATTGATAAATCACTCCCTCACGTGTTTACACTCTTGAATCACTCCTTGCAATTCTTCTAATTGAACTTCAGAATCTTAGTTCAACCAATCAACTCAAAGATCACGTTTAGAATCAAGGAATAAAAAACTTAATAATGAAAAGCAAGCACAAATTCTAGAATGAAGACTCAAAACGATATGGACAGTAGCACAAGAACATAAACAATGCACTACTTTAATGATCAATTAGAGTGTAGTGAACAAGCAAACACACCCTAATAATGTAATAGAAGCAACAGAAAGCTCACACAAAAACAAAGAAACTAGAATTTGAAAGACAATATTAGGATATAATGTATGAATTTAGCTTACTACAAAGCAAACCAAATATGGACCTAATTAATTCTACCCAAAACAAAGCAAGTAATCAAAGAAAAACAAAAGAAAACAATGTTTTAAGATAGGGTCAGAACAGAGCACGGGCGTGCTAGATGGAGCACGGGCGTGTGTAATTAGGCCTAGTCCAACAAGTAGTAGGCAAGATCTAGCACGGGTGTGCTAGAGGTGTAGCACGGGCGTGCTGCCTTGTGTCCCTTTTCAATGCAACCCAATTTAAGTAGGATTCTTAGATTTGACAAGGATTGTAGTAGATTTTGCTCAATCTCAAAAGATATGGTCAACTAATTTCTGTTATCTTATCCACAAGTAGTTAAGATTGGATTTTATCACAAGATTATAGTGGATAACTAAATCCCATAAACTATGGTCAAATCCCTATAGGATTAGGAACAATCCCACTAATTATGGTCAAATCTCCTAAGGATTAGGAATAATCCCACAAAATATGGCAAAATCCCACAAAATAAGGTAAAATCCCTTTGAAGTAGGATCAAATCCCTTGGATTCAGGAACAAAAACAAGATCCACACAAGCAATTTCAATGGTGGATGAAATTTTCTTTCTATACTCTTTTCTTTTCTTTTCTTTTTTTTTTTTTTTTTTTTTTTTTTGGTCAACAAGATCTAAGATCTAAACTTCCAGACTTGAACAATAACGAAATTTATGAAATTTAATTGAAGCAAAACGAATTGAACTAATCAAATAAGAAAAACAAACACAAAGAAACAAGATGAACAAGAAAACAAACACAAGAACAAGATGAATAAGAAAACAAATAAACACAAACCCTAGAGCTAAGATAAATAAGAATTTACCTTAATCTTTGGCTCTGATACCAAACTGACGCGGAACCCAATGAAAATAAATTTCATGAACTCAATGACAAGTTTTGGAAGAGATCAAAGATCTAGAATAAATTCCCCTCTATGGCACCCAAAGCTTAAAGAAGCAAGAACACCAATAATAGAGTAAAAGAATAAGATAAACGCCACAAAGAATTGATAAGTTTACCTTGATTCTTGATGCAATTAGAAGAATGCAATCTCACACCCTCTAAAAACATGAACACGCCAAAGGCATGGAAGAAGAAGAACTCTCTTTTAATTGATTGAATAATTGTTGTCAATAATTACAAAATAACAAGCTATTTATACTAATCTAAGAGGTCCAGATCCTTAAAGGATTTAGAGTTAGCTAAGGAGTAGGATTTAGCAAATCTAAACCAACTAATGATATGACTAGCAAAATCATAACTACTTAATGATTTGGATATCTAATCCAAATCTACTAAAGATTGACTAAATCTAAACAAATCTAGGATAAGGAATAATTAATCCAAACCAACTAAGGATAAGGAATAATTAATCCAAACCAACTAAGAAAAAGTAATAATTAATCCAAATCAACTAAGGATAAGGACTAACTAATCCAAACAAACTAAGGATAAGGAATAATTAATCCAAACCAACTAAGGATAAGGAATAATTAATCCAAACCAACTAAGGATAAAAATAAAAAGGTGGCCCAATTTATTGTGGCCCAACCCGTTAACAACATTACAACTCAAAACTAACAAAAATGGGCTAACTTATTACGCCAAAGTTATGCTCTAGTATGGCCAGGGCATGCCATATGCTGGAATTTCAGATTCCATCTCAACATGTGGTTCCATTAATGTGAGAAACTTAGGTGTTCTCCATGCTTCCTTGAGATCTATGGTTGAGTGGTAGCGATTCCGTATCAGGTGTATTGCTAGAAATCAATAAACTAAAGTGTAGGAACAAGCAAATAACACTTTAGCAATGTTAAATGAAGCAAAGATAGCACACAAACAAGAAATTGAAACCAGAATTTAAAAGACGATTTAGGGATATAGTGTATGAATTTAGTTCACTACAAAGCAAACCAAATATGGACCTAATTAATTCTACCCAATCAAAGCAAGCAAACAAAGAAAATCCAAAAAAAATTTTTTTTTTTTTTTTTTAAGGTACTGTAGCAAGTTTGCTTCTGAGTTCCTGTAGCAAGTTACTGTAACAGACGTTTTAAGGTACTGTAGCAAGTTTGCTTCTGAGTTCCTGTAGCAAGTTACTGTAGCACAACGTTTTTGATTTATATCCTCACTTAACCTACAAATGTGACCCAATTTAGGTAGGGTAAGGGCTTAACAAGGTATAAGTGGATGGTTTGTGTCTCCCAATTCAATTTAGGTAGGTAATGACTTAGTCCAACAATGACTTTTGTGTCTCCCAATTCAATTTTAGGTAGGTAATGACTTTGTCCAACAATGATTTTTGTGTCTCCCAATTCAATTTTAGGTAGGTAATGTCTTTAACAACCAATTCAGATCCAGATTTTTTTTTTTTTTTTTATCAAGAAATAAGCAAACAACAAGAATGTTCAAAGATAGATCTTGAATTAGTCAAAAGGGTAACTAGAAAATGAAGCAAACAATAAGAAGATACAAAGAGAAAACTAGATTCAAGAAGATTTAAAGAGAAATTATCTAAATCCAACAAGATCTAAAGAGAAATTGTCTAGATCCAACAAGATCTAAAGAGATAATGTCTAGATCCAACAAGATCGACAGAGATAATGTCTAGATATAACAAGATCTAAAGAGAAAAATCCAGATCTAGAATGAAAACAAGAATTTAGACAAACAATAATGGAATCCAACAACAAGAAAACTCAAATTCCTAACTAAGATAACAGAACTTACCCCAAAACTTTGATTTGGCTCTGATACCAGATAATACGACCCTAGCCAATTAACAAGTACTCTTGCAAATCAACAAGGAACATCTAGTGGAAAGCATGCAATCTCGGAAGTACCCGACAATCCCTTTAACCCCCAAGTACTCTTGAAGAGAGAAAGCAAGGAATTTAGAACAAGAATCAGAAACTTACCTTCAAGTACTCTTGAAAACAACTCTGAAATTCTTGGTGCAATTAATCTTGTAGAACTCACAAGCTTAACTACTAAGGATATTTTGGTTCTATGAAGAACACAAGCGGTTCTTGAAAGAACAAGAAGAAAACGTTTTGTTTTGATTTCAATTCAATGGTGGCTGTTGTGCAACTCTTACAACAATATAAGTAACCTAAGCTAACCCTAATGTGGCCCAAATGGGCTTAATTAAATACAAGTCCAAGCTAACTACTTAAAACAATCCTGACTTAAACATTAACTAACTTAGGCTGGCCCTACTCTAGAAAATAAGCCCAACCAACCTTACACTTAATTAATTAAGTCCACTAAAAGAATTTAAACAAAATAGGGCAAATGGGCCGAAGGCCCTACACAACCCATACTTAAGCTCATAATAAGATAACAACCTCCTAAATTTTCCTAAGTATAGAATCATGTAAAATGCATCAAATGGCAGCCTCATTGCACGCCTCAAGCATCATAACAAGCTTTGGTGCTTCTTCAAGTTCAATCTCACATCTTGCATAATTATGATCTTGAAGCTCTAATGTGATTTGTTCTTGAGCAAATGCATTCAAGGCTATTCGTAGCTTTGTTGCACGAGCTCTTGTGATTGGCCCCACGGGTAGAGCTAGAGGATCCTTCACCTTGCTTCCTTGATCCGTATCAGCTTTGTTTTGGGTAGAATTAATTAGGTCCATATTTGGTTTGCTTTGTAGTAAGCTAAATTCATACATTATATCCTAATATTGTCTTTTAAATTCTAGTTTCTTTGTTTTTGTGTGAGCTTTATATTGCTTCTATTACATTGTTAGGGTGTGTTTGCTTGTTTACTACACTCTAATTGATAATTACAGTAGTGCATTATTCATACTCTTGTGCTACTATCCATCACGTTTTGAGTCTTCATTCTAGAATTGTGCTTGCTTTTCATTGTTAAGTTTTATTCCTTGATTCTAAACGTGCTTTTGAGTTGATTGGTTGAACTAAGATTCTGAAGTTCAATTGGAAGAATTGCAAGGAGTGATTCAAGAGTATAAACACGTGAGGGAGTGACTTATCAATAACCCAAATCTTTTGTGTTTTCTTTTGAATACTAACCATGAGTACAAATAATAGTGAGGATGAAAGTCAAATAGATGATTCCCAATTAAAACTTGTAATGGAATCAATCCAAGAACAGTTTGAAAGCTTCAACAGTTTCTTCCAAGATATGAGAAAGGGTTTGAAGGAGATCAAACCTGCCCAACGCTCTAATACAACAAGAGCTCGTCCTAGTACTACACTAACCAGATTTCAAATACCTAAAGATGAGGAGGTCGATAATCCTAATTGTTACTTTAGGAATTTGAACAATAATTCAGGAAGGATGCAAGAAAGGAAAAGTGTGGATTACCTCAATAGGTATCCATTCACAAAGGATGGGTGGATGACTGGTTCAAATTCATCTTTCTCAAAAGAAGTGTATGAAGACCAATGTGAAAAGAAAAAGATGAGTTTTGAGACTGTCAATAAAGAAAAAGAAAGTAAAAGTAAAATGAGTGAAAACATGATAAGTGAACATAAAAAGAAAGAGGGGGAAGGAAAGGAAAAACAAATTCAACCTATAATTGTACCTTTGTGCAAAGAAGTTTGTGTAACCATCAATGATCTTAACCCATCTTTGCCAAGTATGTTTGTTGATCCTTTGCAAGAAATTGAAGATGTATTGCCAAAAGAAGATTGCCAATCTTCAATTGAGGATAAACAGATGGTTCTTGATCCTTTATCACCTCAAGAAGTATATGAAGATCAAAGGAAGATAATTGAGAGAGAAAGAGAGGTTTCGACCTTGAAAGAAAATGAGAATGAGGCTTTGAGTTCAAAAGAACCAGAGTGTGAAAAGAGTGAAGAAAAAGGGGAGGAAGAAGCCACAGAACAAAAGAGAGAAAAGAGTAAGGGTGAAGGAAAAGAGGCCATAAAAATAACAAAACAAATTAATGGCCCAATTGTGAGTGAAAAAGAGAAACAAATTGTGTATGTGAAAAAGAGAGAAATCCAAAACAGTGTGAGAGAGGGTAGACCAGTCTTGATGATTCGGTTCAAGGAGTTTTTGCATAGTTTGACTAACATTAACACTTCTTCTCTACCTTCTAGTTCTGTTTCTTTGTTGCAGGGATTTCCTAAAAGTGAAGAAAAGCCTACATTGGTGAAGGAGATGCATGCTAAGGCTAGGGTTCATATGAACATAAAGAACAAAGGCTATACCAACCGTGCCAACAATAGAAGAAGGCATGATGTGTTTAAATCTGGAGATTGGGTTTGGGTACATTTTCGCAAAGAAAAGTTTCCCAACCAAAGGAAGGTTAAGTTTGATAAACATGGAGATAGAGGATTACAAGTCTTGAAGCACATTGATGACAACACTTACAAGATAGACTTACCAGGTGAGTATGATGTTTCCATTGCTTTCAATGTTTGTAATTTGTTTCCTTTTAACATGGCTGCAGATTCGAGGACGAACACTTTTGAGGAAAAGGGGAATGATATGAATCCACCAACACTCATCCATGGAGATCAAAGGAACAAAGGAGCATGGATACCTCAACTTCTAACTAAGATTCGAGGACGAATCTTTTCGAGGAAAAGGGGTATGATACGGAATGGCTACCACTCAAACATAGAGTTCGAGGAAGCATGGGGAACACCTAAGTTTCTCACATTGATGGAAGCACATGTGGAGTTGGAACCTGAATTTCCAGCCTATGACATGCCTAGACAGTGCTATGTTAGCACGCCCATGCAAGGTGGCACGCCCAAGACCGTGCAAGCCTCTGGCTTGCCAAGGAAGATCAAGTTGCATGAAGCACGCCCGTGCCAAATAGCACGCCCCAGCAGCACGCCCGTGCAAGGAAGCACACCCCAGACCGTGCACCTTACTAACTCTTGCGGAGGAACCTCTTCCATGCGCGCACGCCCGTGCAAGCGGACACACCCAATGCCGTGCACTTCTCTGCCTCTCGCGAAGGAAGTCACACCATGCGCGCACGGCCGTGCATCTTGACACTCCCTGGACCGTGCACTAGCCTGCCTCTCAAATTTTAGTTAGCTTATTTTGTGTTTTTTGCAATGCTAATGGGTTGGGCCTCCTATAATTCGACCCCCATGATTATTTTAGCCTTGGTTTGTTTAGATTTAGTTAATCTTTAGTGGATTTGGATTAGATCTCCAAATCCTTAAGTTGTTATGATTTTGTTAGTCAACTCCTTAGTTGGTTTAGATTTGCTAAATCCTACTCCTTAGCTAACTCTAAATCCTCTAAGGATCTGGACCTCTTAGATTAGTATAAATAGCTTGTTATTTTGTAATTATCGAAAAACAAATTATTCAATCAATTAAAGAGAGATTTTCTTCTTCCATGCCTTTGGCGTGTTCATGTTTTTAGAGAGTGTGAGATTGCATTCTTCTAATTGCATCAAGAATCAAGGTAAACTTATCAATCTAATTGTGGTGTTTATCTTATTCTTTTTCTCTATTATTGGTGTTCTTGCTTCTTTAAGCTTTGGGTGCCATAGAGAGGGGTTTAGTTTGATCTTGGATCTCTTCCAAAACTTGTCATAGAGTTCATGAAATTTATTTTCATTGGGTTCCGCATCAGTAAATACTTTCGAAAATTGATTTAATGAGTGGATATCATCAAATTAGAATGAAGTTAGGTGATGAATGGAAAACTGCCTTTAAGACTAAATATGGTTTATATGAGTGGATGGTTATGTCATTTGGTCTAACAAATGCACCTAGTACTTTCATGAGATTAATGAACCATATCTTACGTGCTTTTCTAGGCAAATTTGTTGTGGTTTATTTTGATGATATACTGATTTATAGCCAATCTATTAATGAGCATATTGAGCATGTTAGGTTAGTATTGATAACTTTGAGAGCTGAAAAGTTATATGCTAAACTACAGAAATGCACTTTTTGCATAGATAGGCTTGTTTTTCTTGGTTTTGTTGTGAGTGCACAGGGGATTGAAGTCGATGAGGAGAAGGTTAAAGCAATTCGAGAATGGCCAACTCCTAAATCTATATCTGAGGTGAGGAGTTTCCATGGCTTGGCAAGCTTCTACCGGAGGTTTGTGAAGGACTTCTCTACTATAGCAGCCCCACTCACAGAGGTGGTAAAGAAGGAAGTTGGGTTCAAATGGGGGGAAGCGCAACAAAGGGCATTTGATACTTTAAAATCCATTCTTTGTTCTGCTCCTATTTTAGTTTTACCTGACTTTGATAAAACATTTGAGATTGAGTGTGACGCTTCTGGTGTAGGTATTGGTGCAGTGTTGATTCAGGAGAGAAAGCCTATTGCCTATTTCAGTGAGAAACTCAATGGAGCGCAACTCAATTATTCAACCTATGACAAGGAGCTATATGCTCTAGTGAGAGCATTGGAGGTATGGCAACATTACCTTCTACCCAAAGAATTTGTCATACACACTGACCATGAGTCTTTAAAGCACCTCAAGGGACAAGGTAAGTTGAACAAGAGACATGGTAAGTGGGTTGAATTCATTGAATAGTTTCCTTTTGTGATTAAATACAAGCAAGGGAAAGAAAATATTGTGGCTGATGCACTTTCTAGGAGGTATGCTTTAATTACTACTCTTAATGCTAAGTTGTTAGGATTTGAGCATATAAAATCCTTGTATGTTGATGATGATGACTTCGGTCTTATTTGGAGTGCATGTGAACATGGGGCATTTAATAAGTTCTTTAGGCATGAGGGGTTTTTATTTAAGGGAAATAAACTTTGTATACCCAAATGTTTTATGCGTGAATTGCTTGTATTAGAATCGCATTGTGGAGGACTTATGGGGCATTTTGGTGTTCTTAAAACATATGATATACTTGCTGAACATTTCTTTTGGCCACATATGCGTAGGGATGTAGAGAAACTGTGTGGTGTGTGCATAGCATGTAAGCAAGCTAAGTCTAAATCTATGCCTCATGGCCTTTATATGCCTTTACCTGTACCTACTTTGCCTTGGACTGATGTTTCTATGGATTTTGTACTTGGATTGCCCAGAACAAAGCGTGGTAGGGATAGTATTTTTGTTGTTGTGGACAGGTTTAGTAAGATGGCACATTTCATTGCATGCCATAAGAGTGATGATGTTGTCCATATTGCTGAGTTGTTTTTCAGGGAGGTTGTGAGATTGCATGTGGTGCCACGCACCATAGTCTCAGACCGTGATGCCAAATTCCTTTCTCACTTTTGGCGTGTTTTATGGGGTAAGCTTGGTACAAAGTTGCTGTACTCTACTACTTGTCATCCCCAAACGGATGGACAGACTGAGGTAGTTTGATATGGATCCATTGGTGCTTCCTAGTGGGCTTGGATGTGTTCTTATCCCTTGTTGCTTTTTTTGGTCTAATTAATATGTAAGGGATATGGGCTCATAGTGTTTATTTAAGTTGTTTTGGGTTGGTTTTATGATGCATGCAATCTGCCCAATATCAAGTTATTTGTTTTGGGCTGGAAATGACTTCATTTTGTGTTTTAGAGTTAAGCCCATGTGTTTTGGCCCTAGGGCAGCCTAGTTAGATGCTCTTCTTTAGGGTTATGTTTGTTTAAGGCATATAAATAGCCTCCTTAAGATGTAAAACGGGATTTTTGGCATAATTTGAATCAAAGGCAGAATTGCTCATGCTCTTGCATGTTCTTCTTAATTAGAGTGATTGTGAGAATTTGCTATCCTCTAATTGCATCAAGAATTAAGGTAAACTTATCAATTCATTTGTGGCGTTTATCTTGTTCTTTGCTCAATTATTGGTGTTACCGTTTCATTATAAACGTGGGGTGCCATAGAGCGTTTTAATCTCGATTATTGGTGTTTCCGTTTCATTATAAACGTGGGGTGCCATAGAGGCGAACTTACATCTCATTCCTTTGATTCCCGATCCCGGTTCCGTGTCATTTGGTATCAGAGCCAAATCAAAGTTTTGGGGTAAGTTCTGTTATCTTAGTTAGGAATTTGAGTTTTCTTGTTGTTGGATTCATTGTTGTTTATCTTCGTGTTACATTATCTCTTTAGATCTTGTTGGATCTAGACATTATCTCTTTAGATCTTGTTGGATCTAGACATTATCTCTTTAGATCTTGTTGGATCTAGACAATTTCTCTTTAGATTTTGTTGGATTTAGATAATTTCTCTTTAAATCTTCTTGAATCTAGTTTTCTTTTTGTATCTTCTTATTGTTTGCATCATTTTCTAGTTACCCTTTTGACTAATTCAAGATCTATCTTTGAACATTCTTGTTGTTTGCTTATTAAAAAAGAAAATTTGGATCTGAATTGGTTGTTAAAGACATTTACCTACCTAAAATTGAATTGGGAGACACAAAAATCATTGTTGGACAAAGTCATTACCTACCTAAAATTGAATTGGGAGACACAAAAGTCATTGTTGGACTAAGTCATTACCTACCTAAATTGAATTGGGAGACACAAACCATCCATTTATACCTTGTTAAGCCCTTACCCTACCTAAATTGGGTCACATTTGTAGGTTAAGTGAGGATATAAGTCAAAAACGTCTGCTACAGTAACTTGCTACAGGAACTCAGAAGCAAACTTGCTACAGTACCTTTAAAAAAAAATTTTTTTTTTTTTGGGTTTTCTTTGTTTGCTTGCTTTGATTGGGTAGAATTAATTACGTCCATATTTGGTTTGCTTTGTAGTGAACTAAATTCATGCATTATATCCAGAAATTGTCTTTTAAATTCTAGTTTCTATTTCTTGTTTTTGTGCTATCTTTGCTTCATTTATATTGTTAGGGTGTATTTGCTTGTTCCAACACTCTAATTAATAATCAAGTAGTACATTGTTTTGTTCTTGTACTACCATTCATTTTGTTTGAGTTTTCTTTCTAGAATTGTGCTTACGTTTCTTTTGTTAAGGTTTACTTTCCTTGTGTTCTAAACGTGCTTTGAGATTGATTGGTTGGCCTGAAATTCTGAAGTACAATTGGAGGATTTGCATGGAGTGATTAAAGAGTGTAAACACGTGAGGGAGTGCTTTATCACTGACTCAAATGTTTTTGTGATTTCTATTTTGAACACTAACCATGAGTGCAGGCACATTTGGAGATAATAGTGGGGAGGGAAGTCAAATGGAGGATCCCCAGTTGAAACTTGTAATGGAGTCAATCCTAGGACAGTTTAGAACTTTCAACAATTCTATCCAAGATATGAGAAAGGAGTTGCAGGAGTTTAAAGCTGCCCAACGCTCTAATACAACAAGAGTTCGACCTAGTACTACAACAACTAGATTTCAAACTCATGAAGAGAAGAAGGTCGATCATCTTGATCATTACGTTAGGGATTTGAACAATAAGTTAGGAAGGGTGCAAGAAAGGAAAAATGTGGATTACCTCAATAGGTATTCATTCACAAAGGATGGGTGGATGACCATTCCAAGATCATTTTCCTCAAAAGAAGTGGATGAAGACCAATATGGAAAGCAAAAGATGAGTTTTGAGGCTGTCAATAAAGAAAAGGAGTGCAAAAATAAAACGAGTGAAAATATATTGAGTGTAAATAAAAAGAAAGAGGGGGAAGAAAAGGAAAAACAAATTCAGCCTATATTTGTACCTTTGTGCAAAGAAGATTATTTTACCACTAATGATCTTAACCCATCCTTGCCAAGTGTGTTTGTTGATCTTTTGCAGGACTTTGAACATGTGGTTCCAGAAGAGATTGCCCAATCTTCATGTGAGGGTGAAAAGGTGGTTCTTGCACCATTGACACCTCAAGAAGTGAATATTGATCAGAAAAAGTTGCTTGAGAGAGAGAAAGAGGAGTTCACTGATGTCTTTCTTGAAGAGTTGCCTAGTGGATTACCACCTTTGAGAGGGATAGAACATCAAATCGATTTCATTCTTGGCTCCACCATTCCAAATCAACCAGTCAATAGAAGCAATCCAATGGAGACAAAGGTGTTGCAAAGGCATATTCAGGTTGTAGCAAACAATGGAATTCAATACGGTCTAAAAAGGAGAAGAAGAGTAAAGAAAAGGGCATGGATTCTAAAGAGAAGTGGACTGATCCTAGCAAACAAAAGGATACCTCAACTTTTAACTAAGATTCGAGGACGAATCTTTTTGAGGAAAGGGGGAATGATATGGATCCATTGGTGCTTCCTAGTGGGCTTGGATGTGTTCTTATCCCTTGTTGCTTTTTTTGGTCTAATTAATATGTAAGGGATATGGGCTCATAGTGTTTATTTAAGTTGTTTTGGGTTGGTTTTATGATGCATGCAATCTGCCCAATATCAAGTTATTTGTTTTGGGCTGGAAATGACTTCATTTTGTGTTTTAGAGTTAAGCCCATGTGTTTTGGCCCTAGGGCAGCCTAGTTAGATGCTCTTCTTTAGGGTTATGTTTGTTTAAGGCATATAAATAGCCTCCTTAAGATGTAAAACGGGATTTTTGGCATAATTTGAATCAAAGGCAGAATTGCTCATGCTCTTGCATGTTCTTCTTAATTAGAGTGATTGTGAGAATTTGCTATCCTCTAATTGCATCAAGAATTAAGGTAAACTTATCAATTCATTTGTGGCGTTTATCTTGTTCTTTGCTCGATTATTGGTGTTACCGTTTCATTATAAACGTGGGGTGCCATAGAGCGTTTTAATCTCGATTATTGGTGTTTCCGTTTCATTATAAACGTGGGGTGCCATAGAGGCGAACTTACATCTCATTCCTTTGATTCCCGATCCCGGTTCCTTATCATAGTTAACAGAACTCTAGGTACTTTACTTAGAGCGGTGGTTGGTAAGAATCTGAAAACTTGGGAGGATTGTTTGCCTTTCATTGAATTTGCTTATAATAGGTCTATACATTCTTCTAGTGGTTATAGTCCATTTGAGCTTGTGTATGGTTTCAATCCTTTAACTGTACTTGATTTATTTCCTTTGCCTTTAAGTGAAATTGCTAACTTAGATGGTGAAAAGAAGGCTGAATTGATTCGGGAGATACATGCTAAAGCTAGGGCTCATATAGACATGAAGAACAAAAGCTATGCTGACCGTGCCAACAAGGGAAGGAGGCGTGTGGTATTTCAACCTGGCGATTGGGTTTGGGTGCACATGAGGAAGGAAAGATTCCCAAACCAAAGGAAAGGAAAGCTTGCTGCCCGAGGTGATGGGCCTTTTCAAGTGTTGGAGAGGATCAATGACAATGCCTACAAGATTGATCTACCAGGTGAGTATGGCGTGTCTGCTACCTTTAATGTTTCTGACCTTTCTCCATTTGATTATGATTCAGATTTGAGGACAAATCTTTTTGAGGAGGGAGGGAATGATACGGATCAAGGAAGCAAGGTGAAGGATCCTCTAGCTCTACCCGTGGGGCCAATCACAAGAGCTCGTGCAACCAAGCTACGAACAGCCTTGAATGCATTTGCTCAAGAACAAATCACATTGGAGCTTCAAGATCATAATTATGCAAGATGTGAGATTGAACTTGAAGAAGCACCAAAGCTTGTTATGATGCTTGAGGCATGTAATGAGGCTGCCATTTGATGCATTTTACATGATTCTATACTTAGGAAAATTTAGGAGGTTGTTATCTTATTATGAGCTTAAGTATGGGTTGTGTAGGGCCTTCGGCCCATTTGCCCTATTTTGTTTAAATTCTTTTAGTGGACTTAATTAATTAAGTGTAAGGTTGGTTGGGCTTATTTTCTAGAGTAGGGCCAGCCTAAGTTAGTTAATGTTTAAGTCAGGATTGTTTTAAGTAGTTAGCTTGGACTTGTATTTAATTAAGCCCATTTGGGCCACATTAGGGATAAGCTTGGGCTAACTTAAGTTAATAGCTAAATTAGGGTTAGCTTAGGTTACTTATAATGTTGTAAGAGTTGCACAGCAGCCACCATTGAATTGAAATCAAAACAAAACGTTTTCTTCTTATTCTTTCAAGAACAGATTGTGTTCTTCATAGAACCAAAATATCCTTAGTAGTTAAGCTTGTGAGTTCTACAAGATTAATTGCACCAAGAATTTCAGAGTTGTTTTCAAGAGTACTTGAAGGTAAGTTTCTGATTCTTGTTCTAAATTCCTTGCTTTCTCTCTTCAAGAGTACTTAGGGGTTAAAGGGATTGTTGGGTACTTCCGAGATTGCATGCTTTCCGCTAGATGTTCCTTGTTGATTTGCAAGAGTACTTGTTAATTGGCTAGGGTCGTATTAAATAGGTGTATCCATCTCGAATCACTATTACCCTCTTGTTAGGGCATTGAGAAGATATATGGCCCTTCCCAAGACACTTGAAACATTTAATGTCTCTACTAGGAGTATTGGAGCTTGATCCTTTCGAATAAGTTGGAGCATTAGGCGTGAATGCCTTAGGCACTGAATCTGTCCCCTTTTGTGTAGAGTTTTGAAACTCCTTTTCTCCTCTCTTTTAGGCCATCTCGTACTCCAAGAGTTGCTGTTGTTGTTGGCAGCCCTATATGATGGGTTGTTCTTTCCTTTTCTCTGCTTTGTCTTTTCCTCCTGTCTTGTTGTAATAATGTATGTGTAAGAATATGTGTGTCACTATCGTGGGCCCTCCCCACATTATTATGTCTAGGATAAGATTCCTTTGCATTATTAGGTTTGAAGATAAGATTGCCACGTGGCTTGTCACGATTGGCTCTCTAGATTACTTAAGATAAGAGTAGATAAGGATGCCACATGGGATCTTCTCATTGGCTCTTTAGATTTCTTAGGATAAGGCTCTTTGCCTATAAATATGTAAGCTCTCTTCATTGTAAAGGCATAAGAAAACTTTCATAAATACAACCTAGTGTGTTTTCTCTCTATGGCTTTCTAAATCTTCTCCTTTCTCCTTTCTGAAAATAGTTGCTGTGCTAAGTAGTTTTCTCCATTAATGCAAAGATCCTAGTCTCCGATCTGTACCCCCTGTATGCTATTTTGGTTCAGTATTCTAAAGACCTTGAAAGGCCTATTGAAGCCGTGGAAGGCGTGTTGAGGCTATTCGGTTGCGAACTGCTGAACAGAATACCATGCTGGGTGGACAGCTCTCGGCTACCTGGTATCAGAGCCTAATGCCTGAAACCCTCTTTGCTACAGTAACTATTGGAAGAAGGAGATCTACAGTACTCATGGAAACAGTAACCAATAATCCTATTGTTCAAACCTCCTCCCTTCAACTCCCACCTACTTGTAAATAGTACCTTACTGATAAAATAGATAACCTTGTAGAAATCTCCCATATCCCTGAGTTCGCTCAGATCCAAAATTCCCTTGTACCTATCCTTAACCCTTATGCTGTGTTTAAACGTAGTCCATCTCTATCTCGTCACCTCCGTCAAATTATTAGTCGTCCCTCTGTTAATATTAAAGAGTATGTTCAATCCTCCTCCCTTTCTCAGTGTGTTTTGTCATCTACCCCTGCAGAACAGTATGTTACTTTAGAGATTCCTGAATAGTTCATCTCTCAATGGAAAAAGCAAAAATATACTCACCTCCACTTTGGAGCCATCCGTCTTGTTCTGTCCTATCATGGCCGACAAGGCTTACCTGTCACTGCTCGCCTGTCTCTTCTAGACACCCGTTATCTTCAGTATGAGCATGCTGTTATTGGCACTATTGCTACTACCCTCAACGCTGGTAGCGTAGTCCTCACTTTCTTCCCCAATTTCAACATGTCTCTTGAAGATCCACACCTCAGTACAGCCTTGAAAGTTCAAGTACAGATCACTGGTGCTGACCAAGTTCCAGAAACCATCTCAGCTACTTTACACCACCAGATTGTCTACCACCTTCAAGATCATGCTATTAACCTACAGACACCTGGCATCTCCCACAGTGATGCTTTATACATCTTCGCTGATGGTGGTCCTACTCCCACTATTGTCCAAACTCCTAGGCAACTGCCTAGAGAAGAGCTTGAGAAGCTTATTCCCTCTGCTTGGATTACCAACTATGAAAAGCTTCATCAACTCCCTCAACCTGTTCAACAACAGGATCCTATCTTTGTCCGCCAACTGGATAAATCCGTTCGGATTTCATTTCTCCCATCCAGTTCAGAATCGAGACACTCTGTCTCTCTAATTCAACCAGTCAAGAGCAAACCACTCAAACATGCTCCCATCCATAGTTTTGCCCATACTGGCAAAGAAATTTATGCTGCCAAAAATGATGGTCACTTCCTTTGGGATACTAATCCCCACATGTGTGACCCTGACTGTCCTTGCAAGTATGAAGATGATGGTTGGCTTGATGATGCCGAAGTTACCATCACCAAGATTGAATCTCAACCTCTCCTCCGGAAGACTCAGTCTTGTCGCCCTTCTACTCGAAAGCGTCCTTTTGCTGATGATGATGATGCTCCTCCTCCATGGGTTGGCCTTCCTAAAGCCAAAAATAAACCCATGACTGAAGATCACTATCTCAAATGTTGTTTTGAGATTCTTGCAGAAGAAGGACTCCTTAAATGTCCTCCACCTCCTACTATTTGTTCTTGCTCCTTGGAAGCATATCAGACTCCCTCTGCTCCAGCACCTCCCTTGTCTTGTTGCATGCTGCAACCTGAAGACTTTCCTCCTCTTGAAACAATCCATGATTCCACATCAAGAGTCACAGCCAGTCCTTATGTTCGACAAACTGTTGTTCACTCCACTGGCAACCTCCAGCCTATTTCCCCTTCAGAAGAAGTTCTCAACTGGCAAACTTCAAATGCTGTTGTCCAAAACAACTATCTCAAAAACATTGATGGCAAACTAAATCAAGCCTTGAAAAAGAATGATCATTTGGCTTCTTCTGTCTCTTCCTTCCGACAGGAAGCTCAGCAAATGCATGATGATCTTTTACGACGTATTTCTAAGCTTGATAAAGAACTCAACTTTCTCATTGAAACTAATCCTTCCTCTCCTCTCTTTAATGAGAAAGAAAGAGAAATTCGCCAGCTTCGCCGACAGGTCGAAGAGATTGAGAGAGATAGAATCTTACAGCCTCCTGTGCCTCCACCGTCTTACCCCTTTGACTATGCATTACCTCCACCACTGTTTACTCCTTCTCCAACTCCTATAAAAATGTTCCCTTCCATTGCTGATCTTATTCCAAGAGAACCTCCTAAACCTTGAAGACGACCTTCCTCATCTTCTTTACCCTCTACCTCTTCTTCTCAAACAAGCTTTGTACCTCCTCCAAAATCCAAAGATAAAGGCCCTGCCTTTCAATAGTTTATGGCCACTCCAGCTTCTGGTTCTTCTAGTGATGAAGAAGATTCACTTTCAAATACTTCATCTTCATTATCGTTCCCGCAAGTCTTGATGAATGAACAACCACCAATGGAACCAAAAGTTGAACATCCAGAAGACCCCTTTGATGATACTCCTTCTGATCTAAATCCAGATCAACCAGTTCCTCCTCGTCCTACCACAGGACCCTGGTTCACTTTTGATGATCTTCCTCCCAGCAAATGGCGTAGTCGTATGCTTGAATTTAATGCTTAGCTTGATACCCAAATGACTACTCCTTATACCAGTTTGAAAAAGGTGCTTGCTGAGTTCTCATCTCGCTTTACTGGTTCTCTCCGTGAATGGTTTTTCAACGGTCTTTCAGAGTATCAACAAAAGCAATTCCTGGCAAGTGCAACAATCAGTACTGCTCTTGTTACTATTCACAATCAATTCCTTGGTAATTATCAGCTGATCTTTCAACAGCGTAAACAAGAGTTCTTTGATCGCAAGTGTTGTTCCCTTAAGTTCCGTGACTTGGAACGTCACTATCAACGGATGAATCATCTCTATCATGAGATTGGTGGATTTAAAGATGACAACTTGAAACTCACATTCATTGCTTCTCTTCCTCAACTCATTCAACCTGAAGTACAACGAATGTGTGGAACCGATATTGCTTGACGTGGAACCCAATGAAAATAAATTTGATGAACTCAATGACAAGTTTTGGAAGAGATCCAAGATCAATCTTGTAGGCATTGTCATTGATCCTCTCCAACACTTGAAAAGGCCCATCACCTCGGGCAGCAAGCTTTCCTTTCCTTTGGTTTGGGAATCTTTCTTTCCTCATGTGCACCCAAACCCAATCTCCAGGTTGAAATACCACACGCCTCCTTCCCTTGTTGGCACGGTCAGCATAGCTTTTGTTCTTCATGTCTATATGAGCCCTGGCTTTAGCATGTATCTCCCTAACCAATTCAGCCTTCTTTTCACCATCTAAGTTAGCAATTTCACTCAAAGGCAAAGGAGATAAATCAAGTACAGTCAAAGGATTAAAACCATACACAAGCTTAAATGGACTATAACCACTAGAAGAATGTATAGACCTGATACGGATCCATCATCACTCGTCAGTGGATCGCAAGGAGGCATGGTGAACGACGAAGGAGATCCATTGGTGCTTCCTATTGGACCGATTACAAGGAGCCGTGCCAAGCGATATGGGGCAGCCATATCATTATTTGTTCAAGCCCAAATCACACAAGAACTGCATGATGTCGCATTCAACAAGTGTTGTGAGGAACTTGAAGGCATTCCTAGGCTTCTAATGTTGTTGGTGGCTCTTTAAGTGGAGGAAAGCACGCTGCTACAGTGCCCGTACCAATTAGTTTGACTTTGCTACAGTAAATTTGACTTTGCTACAGTAAACTGCTACAGGTACTCAGACGCGCTACAGTGCTACAGTGCGAGTTTTAGCCCATTTGAACTTAGGCGTGTTTTGTGTGTTTTATGCTTTGTTAAACCTAGATTCCTTATTTAGTATAAATAGCTTGTCTTCCATGTAATAAGACAACTTTGATAAATTGAAAAAAACTTCATTTGTTCAAGCTTTGCTTGTTCCATTTGCTTAGAGTGACAGTGAGAGATTGCTTCCTCTAATTGCATCAAGAATTTAAGGTAAACTTATCAATTCGATTGTGGCGTTTATCTTGTTCTTTGCTTGATTATTGGTGTTACCGTTTCCTTATAAACGTGGGGTGCCATAGAGCGTTTAATCTCGATTATTGGTGTTTCCGTTTCATTATAAACGAGGGGTGCCATAGAGGCGAACTTACATCTCATCCTTTGATTCGATCCGTATCAAAGAAGATCTCTCTTTGATTAATTGATTGAATAATAATGTGAATAATTACATAATAACAAGCTATTTATACTAATCTAAGAGGTCCAGATCCTTAAAGGATTTAGAGTTAGCTAAGGAGTAGGATTTAGCAAATCTAAACCAACTAAGGATATGACTAACAAAATCATAACAACTTAAGGATTTTGATATCTAATCCAAATCTACTAAAGATTGACCAAATCTAAACAAAATAAGGCTAAATAATCAAGGGTGGCCGAAATATAGGAAGCCCAACTCATTAACATTGAAAAAACTAACTAAATTTCAAGAGACAGAGGCGTGCATGGCCTGGGGCGTGCCAATCCACACGGGCGTGCTTCAATGTATGTTGCTCCTCGCGAGAGGCAGAGGCGTGCACAGTCTGGGGCGTGCTACTTGGCACGGGCGTGCCCGTCAATGTAAGACTTCCTTCGCGAGAGGCAGAGGCATGCACGGTCTGGGGCGTGCTAGTTGGCACGGGCGTGCTTCAAATCAAGTGTTGTCTCTTGCGAGGCAGAAGCTTGCACGGCTTGGGGCATGCCCCCTTGCACGGGCGTGCTAACCAAGCACGGTTTAGGCTTGTCATATGTTGGAAATTCAGGTTCCAACTCAACATGTGCTTCCATTAATGTGAGAAATTTAGGTGTTCCTTCAAGTTCTTCATAGCACTTGTTGAAAGCAAGATCATGGAGCTCTTGTGTGACTTGTTCTTGAATGTATCAGGACATTGTTGCTCCATATTTCTTTGCACGGCTCCTTGTAATTGGTCTACTAGGAAGTACTAATGGATTGCCATTGTTGTGGTCCTTGTTCCCTTGAGCTCCATAGGTGGTTGGTGGTAGTGGATCCGTATCATCCCCCCCTTCTTTAAAAAGATTTGTCCTCAAATTTGCATCCATGTCAAAGGGAGACAAATCACTAATATTAAAAGTTGCAGAAATACCATACTCACCTGGTAAGTCTATTTTGTAGGCATTGTCATTGATGCGCAGAGACTTGGAATGGACCATCTCCACGTGCATCTAGCTTATTCTTCCTTTGGTTGGGAAACCTTTCCTTGCGAAAGTGTACCCAAACCCAATCACCTGGCATAAGCACCAACTTCTTCCTGCCTTTGTTGGCTTTATTAGCATATTGCTTGTTTCTCTTTTCTATGTTGGCTCTAGCCTTCTCATGTAAAGACTTCACCAATTCTGCCTTTTTATCACCATCTAAATTAGAAAGTTCATTCAAAGGTAAAGGAACAAGATCTAATACAGTTAGTGGATTAAAGCCATAAACAAGTTCAAATGGGCTAAAACCTGAGGTAGAATGTATGCTATGATTATATGCAAACTCAATGAATGGCAAACAATCTTCCCAAGTTATTAAGTTCTTACCCACAATGGCACGAAGCAATGTTCCTAAAGTTCTATTCACAACCTCAATTTGTCCATCTGTTTGTGGATGACAAGTTGTAGAATAAAGTAATTTAGTTCCAAGCTTACCCCACAAAACTCTCCAAAAGTGTGAAAGGAACTTTGCATCCCTATCTGAAACTATAGTTCGTGGTATCCCATGCAATCTTACCACTTCTTTAAAGAATAATTCAGCAATATTATTGGCATCATCAGTTTTATGACACGGAATGAAATGAGCCATCTTGCTAAATCTATCAACAACAACAAATATGTTATCCTTACCACGCCTAGTCCTAGGTAAACCAAGTACAAAGTCCATAGATATATCAATCCAAGGAGAACTAGGAACAGGTAAAGGCATGTATAATCCATGAGGCATAGACTTAGATTTGGCCTGTTTACAAGCAATACAAGAGTTACAAACTATTTCTACATCTTTAATCATATGAGGCCAATAAAAGTGTTCATTCAACATATCATAAGTCTTATGTACCCCAAAGTGTCCCATCAATCCCCCACTATGAGATTCAAGCACAAGCAATTCATGCATAGAACATTTAGGCACACAAAGTTTGTTGCCCTTAAACAAATATCCATCATGTTTATAGAACTTATCAAATGCTCCATGCTCACATGCTACATATATGTTGCCAAAGTCAAAATCATTCACATATAAGTCCTTAACATACTCAAATCCAAGCAATTTAGAACTAAGAGCAGTAATTAGAGTATATCTTCTTGACAATGCATCAGCAACAACATTATCTTTTCCATGCTTGTATTTAATTACATATGGAAATTGTTCAATCATTTCAACCCACTTACCATGCCTTTTATTAAGCTTACCTTGACCCTTCAAGTGTTTTAGGGCCTCATGGTCTGTATGGATGACAAACTCCTTAGGTAGTAAGTAGTGTTGCCAAACGTTTAAAGTTCTTACCAAGGCATAAAGCTCTTTGTCATAGGTTGAATAGTTGAGTTGTGCTCCATTCAACTTCTCACTAAAGTAGGCAATTGGTTTCTTTTCTTGTATTAGGACAGCCCCAATGATACGGATCCATCATCACTCGTCGCTGGATCTCAAGGGAGCATGGTTAACGACGAAGGAGATCCATTGGTGCTTCCTATTGGACCGATTACAAGGAGCCGTGCCAAGCGATATGGAGCAGCCGTATCACTATTTGTTCAAGCCCAAATAACACGAGAACTTCATGATGTCTCATTTAACACGTGTTGTGAGGAACTTGAAGGCATTCCTAGGCTCCTAATGTTGCTACAGTGCCCGTGCCAATTAGTTTGACTTTGCTACAGTAAATTTTCTACAGTACCTTTGACTTTGCTACAGTTGCTACACACTGGTGCAACTCGCGAGCGCGAATCTACACTGCACGAGCGCGAGAAGGGCAAACGAGAGGCAGAGAGTTAGGCCGCACAACTCGCGAGCGCGAGCCTCACATGCGCGAGCGCGACCAACACTCGCGAGTGCGAATCTACACTGCCCGAGTGCGAGAAGCGCAAACGAGAGGCAGAGAGTTAGGCCGCGCAACTCGCGAGCGCGAGCCTCACATGCGCGAGCGCGACCAACACTCGCGAGCGCGACCAACACTCGCGAGCGCGAACCTACACTACGCGAGCGCGAGAAGCGCAACTCGCGAGGCAGAGAGCTAGTTAGCATAAGTCGCGAGCGCGAACCTACAATGCGCGAGCGCGACTCATACCTGTTTTATGTTTTATGCTTTATTTGTTATCTTGTAACCTAATATGTTTAGGTTTAGTATAAATACTCTCATCTTCATTGTAAACACAACTTTTGAGATATTGATAAACTTCATTTGTTCAAGCTTTGCTTGTTCTCCTTGCTTAGAGTGATAGTGAGAAATTGCTTCCTCTAATTGCATTAAGAATTAAGGTAAACTTATCAATTCGTTTGTGGCGTTTATCTTGTTCTTTGCTCGATTATTGGTGTTACCGTTTCACTATAAACGTGGGGTGCCATAGAGCGATTAATCTCGATTATTGGTGTTTCCGTTTCAATATAAACGTGGGGTGCCATAGAGGCGAACTTATATCCCATTCCTTTGATTCCTGATCCCGGTTCCTTATCTTCCCACACTGGATGCATCACACTCAATCTCAAAAGTACCTTCAAAATTAGGTAAAGAAAGTATAGGTGCAGAAGTTAACTTCCCTTTAAGCGTGTCAAACGCCTTTTGTTGCTCTTCTCCCCACTTGAACCTAACTTCCTTTTTGATTATTTATGTTAGTGGTGCTGCAATTGAAGAGAAATCTTTTACAAACCTTCTATAAAAGCTTGCCAACCCATGAAAGCTCCTAACTTCAGAAATTGATTTGGGAGTTGGCCATTCTTTGATAGCTTTTACTTTCTCCTCATCTACTTCAATACCCTGTGCACTCACAACAAATCCAGGAAATACAAGTCTATTTATACAGAATGTGCATTTGTTAAGTTTAGCATACAACTTTTCAGATCTCAATGTTTGTAATACTATCCCAACATGCTCAATATGATCATTAAGAGACTTGCTATACAACCACAAACTTTCCTAAGAAGGCACGTAATACATGGTTCATGAGCCTCATAAAAGTACCAGGTGCATTAGATAGTCCAAAAGGCATAACTAACCATTCATACAAACCATACTTAGTTTTAAAAGCAGTTTTCCATTCATCACCTGGTTGCATTCTAATTTGATGGTAACCACTCATTAAATCAATTTTAGTAAAGTAAGTTGCCCCATGCAATTCTTCATCCAACATATCATCAAGTCTAGGGATAGGGTGTCTATACTTTACAGTGATTTTGTTGACTGCCCTACACTCAACACACATGCGCCAAGTTCCATCCTTTTTAGGCACTAGTAGCACGGGAACGGCACACGAGCTTATGCTCTCTCGCACCAAACCTTTTTCCATAAGCTCATCAACTTGTCTTTGCAACTCCTTTGTTTCCATTGGATTGCTTCTATAGGCAGGTCTATTTGGAATGGTGGATCCAGGAATGAAGTCAATTTGATGTTCTATTCCCCTTAAAGGTCGTAATCCACTAGCTAATTTCACTAGGAAAGACATCATCAAATTCCTGCAACATAGAAACAAACATAGAAGGCAAACTATCAAGGTTATCATTAGTTTCAGCAAATAAAATCTCTTTATACCTTAGAAGCAATATGGGCTTCTCCAAGGCAATAGCACACTTAACCTCCCTAGTTCTAGCATAAAAAGTTTGTTTCTTTTTCTCTTCTCTCTGTTTTTCACTCACAATTGGGCCATTGATTTGTTTTGTTATTTTTGTGGCCTCTTTTCCCTCATTCTTACTATCTTCTCTCTTTTGTTCTCTCGAACCCTCACTCTCTTTTTTTCTCAAGGCCGAAACCTCTCTCTCTCTCTCTCAAGTATCTTTCGTTGATCTTCATAAACCTCTTGAGGTGATAATGGTACAAGAACCACCTTCTTCCCCTTATGAATCAAAGAGTATCGATTATGGTATCCATCATGAAGTGCTCTTCTATCATATTGCCATGGTCTTCCCAACAATAAATGGCCAACTTGCATAGGTACTATGTCACATAAAATTTCATCTTCATACCTTCCAATAGAAAATGGCACAAGCACTTGTCGAGTCACTTTCACCTCCCCACAAATCATTCAACCATTGCAACTTATAAGGCTTAGGATGCTTGAGACAAGTTAAGTTCAGTTTGTTTACCATGTTTACACTAGCAACATTAGTTCAACTACCCCCATCAATAATAAGAGTACACACTTTTCCACTAATCAAACATCCAGTGTGAAATATGTTCTCACGTTGCTCAAGGCTTTCTTCTTTGACATGCATATTCAAAGCACGCCTAGCAACTAAAGCTTCTCCATGTACAGGAAGTATTAAATTTTCTGAATCATCATCATCATCATCAATTAAATTAGGCATATCATCACAATCACTACATTCAGATTCAGAACTAACATTCCCATCATCTTTAGCAATCATAACCCTTTTGTTAGGACATTGAGATGCATAATGCCCTTTCCCCAAACATTTAAAGCATTTAATTTCTCTAGAAGGGGTTGTAGAGTTAGAAGTTCCTTTGTTGCTTTTGATTGAAGTTTGGACAGCCTCTTTACCTTTTGAAGTTGAATCTGTTCTTTAGGCATTAGAACCCTTAAATTCCCTTTTCTCACCTTCTTTGGGCGATTTAGATCCCCATGTGTTGCTAGATTACTTGTTGGTGGATCTCCCCTTTTTCTGTCTTTGAAGTTTCATAGTCATATCTATCATCTCCTCCAATGTATCATACCTATACATCTCTAAAGCATCAGCAATGTCTTTATTTAGACCTCCAAGGAATCGTGACATGGTGATTTGTTCATCTTCTTCAACCTTGGCTCTTGCCATGCAAATCTCCATCTCCTTGTAGTACTCTTCCACACTCTTCCCTCCTTGCACCATTCTTGCTAATTTATTGTGTAAATCCCTAAAGTAGTGAGTAGGGACAAATTTTTGGTGCATTAGTTCTTTCATGATTTCCCATGGTGGTACAGGTCGCAATCCCTTCCTTCTTCTTTTTATTAGCAATTGTTCCCACCAAAACATGGCATAACCTTTGAATTCAACAGCAGTAAGATGGGATTTCTTTTCTTGAGAATAGTTATGGCATTCAAAGATTTGTTCTACCTTTCTCTCCCATTCAAGGTACTCTTCAGCATTGTTGTTGCCTTTGAATTCTGGAATCTTCATCTTAATTGATCCCAAATCTCCATCAATTTTGTTAAAATTAGTTTCTTCAGCCTCCTTATCTTCATGGGTTTGAAATCTAGCTTGTGGACGAGTTCTAGTTGAATTAAAGTTTTGTGAAGCCTTGATCTCTCGTATTTCCTCCCTCATGTCTTGGAAAAGATTGTTGAAGGTTCTAAACTGTCCTTGAATTGCTTCCATGAAAAGTTTTAATTGAGGATCTTTAATTGGAACTCCCTCTCCATTACCATCTCCAGTTTTGCCTGTACTCATGGTTAGTATTCAAAGAGAAAACACTAAAGATTTGAGTTAATGGTAATTCACTCCCTCACGTGTTTGCACTCTTTGATCACTCCTTGCAATTCCTCCAATTGCACTTCAGAATCTTAGGTCAACCAACTCAAAATCACGTTTAGAAGCAAGGAATAAAAACTTAACAATGAAAAGCAAGCACAATTCTAGAAAGAAGACACAAAACGAGATGGATAGTAGCACAAAAATATAAACAATGCACTACTTTAATTATCAATTAGAGTGTAGTAAACAAGCAAACACCCCCTAACAATGTAATAGAAGTAATAGAAAGCTCACACAAAAACAAAGAAACTAGAATTTAAAAGACAAATTTCAGGATATAATGTATGAACCTAAATATGGACCTAAATAATTCTATCCAAAACAAAGCAAGCAATCAAGAAAAATCAAAAGAAAATAATGGTCAGAATCGGGCACGGGCGTGCTAGAAGAAGCACGGGCGTGCGTGTAATGCTTAGTCCAACAAGTGAAGGTCAGGCCCTAGCACGGTTGTGCTTGAGGTAAAGCACGGGCGTGCTGAGTTAAATCCTTTTTCAATGTATCCCAATTTAGGTAGGATTTTAGATTTGATAAGATTGTAGTAGATTTGCTTAATCTCAAAAGATATGGACAACTAATTCTTGTTACAAAGTAGTTAAGATTGGATTTTATCACAAGATTATAGTGGATAAACTCAATCCCACAAAATAAGGTCAAATCCCTAAGAATTAGGAACTAATCTCGCAAAATAAGGTCAAATCCCTAAGAATTAGGAACAAATCCCACAAAATATGGTCAAATCCCTAAGAATTAGGAACTAAATCCACACAACAATCAAGCTTCTTTTAATGGTGGACGAAATTTTTTTATACTCTTTTTTTTTTTTTTTTTTGCAAACTTAATTAACAAGATCTAAGATCACAACTTCCAGAATTGAAACAAGAACTAAATTGACAAATTCAATTGATGCAAACTTGAAATTAACTAAGCAAAACAAGAAAAAACAAACACAAGAACAAGATAACAATACGAAAACAAAAAGAAATAAGAAAAACAAATAAACACAAACCCTAGAACTAAGATAAACAAGAATTTACCTTAATCTTTGGCTCTGATACCAAATTGATGCGGAACCCTATGGAAATAAATTTCATGAACTCTATGACAAGTTTTGGAAGAGATCAAAGATCTAAATAAACTCCCCTCTATGGCACCCAAAGCTTAAAGAAGCAAGAACACCAATAATAGAGTAAAAGAATAAGATAAACGCCACAAGAGAATTGATAAGTTTACCTTGATTCTTGATGCAATAAGAGGAATGCAATCTCACACTCTCTCCAAAGCATGAACACGCCTAAGCATGAAGAAGAAGATCTCTCTTTGATTAAATGATTGAATAATAATGTGAATAATTACATAATAATAAGCTATTTATACTAATCTAAGAGGTCCAGATCCTTAAAGGATTTAGAGTTAGCTAAGGAGTAGGATTTAGCAAATCTAAACCAACTAAGGATATGACTAACAAAATCATAACAACTTAAGGATTTGGATATCTAGTCCAAATCTACTAAAGATTAACCAAATCTAAACAAAATAAGGCTAAATAATCAAGGGTGGCCGAAATATAGGAGGCCCAACCCATTAACATTGCAAAAACTCAAAAATAAGCTAACTAAATTTCAAGAGGCAGAGGCGTGCACGGCTTGGGGCGTGCCAATCTGCACGGGCATGCTTCAATGTATGTTGCTCCTCGCGAGAGGTAGAGTCGTGCAAGGTCTGGGGCGTGCTAGTTGGCACGGGCGTGCCCGTCAATGTAAGACTTCCTTCGCGAGAGGCAGAGGCATGCACGGTCTAGGGCGTGCTAGTTGGCAAGGGCGTGCTTCAAATCAAGTGTTGTCTCTTGAGAGGCAGAAGCTTGCACAGCATGGGGCGTGCCCCCTTGCACGGGCGTGCTTCCATTAATGTGAGAAATTTAGGTGTTCCTTCAGGTTCTTCATAGCACTTGTTGAAAGCAAGATCATGGAGCTCTTGTGTGACTTGTTCTTGAATGTATAAGGACATGGTTGCTCCATATTTCTTTGCACGGCTCCTTGTAATTGGTCCACTAGGAAGTACTAATGGATTGCCATTGTTGTGGTCCTTATTCCCTTGAGCTCTGACGCGGAACCCTATGGAAAACAAGTTTTGGAAGAGATCAAAGATCTAAATAAACTCTCCTCTATGGCACCCAAAGCTTAAAGAAGCAAGAACACCAATAATAGAGTAAAAAAATAAGATAAACGCCACAAAGAATTGATAAGTTTACCTTGATTCTTGATGCAATTAGAAGAATGCAATCTCACACCCTCTAAAAACATGAACACGCCAAAGGCATGAAAGAAGAAGATCTCTCTTTGATTAATTGATTAAATAATGTGAATAATTACAAAATAACAAGCTATTTATACTAATCTAAGAGGTCCAGATCCTTAAAGGATTTACAGTTAGCTAAGGAGTAGGATTTAGCAAATCTAAACCAACTAAGGATATGACTAACAAAATCATAACAACTTAAGGATTTGGATATCTAATCCAAATCTACTAAAGATTGACTAAATCTAAACAAAATAAGGCTAAATAATCAAGGGCGGCCGAATTATAGGAGGCCCAACCCATTAACATTGCAAAAACTCAAAATAAACTAACTAGCTTAATGAGAGGCAGGGGGTTGCACGGCCTAGGGCGTGCCAATGCGTACGGGCGTGCTTCAATGTTAAGCTTCCTTCGCGAGAGGCAGAGGAGTGCACGGTCTAGGGCGTGCTAGTTGGCACAGGCGTGCGTGACACGGAACCCTATGGAAATAAATTCCATGAACTCTATGACAAGTTTTGGAAGAGATCAAAGATCTAGAATAAACTCCCCCCTATGGCACCCAAAGCTTAAAGAAGCAAGAACACCAATAATAGAGTAAAAGAATAAGATAAACGCCATAAAGAATTGATAAGTTTACCTTGATTCTTGATGCAATTAGAAGAATGCAATCTCACACCCTCTAAAAACATGAACACGCCAAAGGCATGGAAGAAGAAGATCTCTCTTTGATTAATTGATTGAATAATTGTATAATAATTAGAAAATAACAAGCTATTTATACTAATCTAAGAGGTCCAGATCCTTAAAGGATTTAGAGTTAGCTTAGGAGTAGGAGTTAGCAAATCTAAACCAACTAAGGATAAGACTAAAATCATAACAACTTAAGGATTTGGATATCTAGTCCAAATCCACTAAAGATTGACTAAATCTAAACAAAATAAGGCTAATTAATCAAAGGGGGGGGGCCGAAATATTGGAGGCCCAACCCATTAACAAAGCAAAAACTCAAAATAAGCTAACTAACTTAATGAGAGGCAGAGACAAGCACGATCTGGGGTGTGCTATTTAGCACGGGCGTGCTTCAATGTAGGAGTTCCCTCATGAGAGGCAGAGGCAAGCACGGTCTGGGGTGATACCAGAATACCATGCTGGGTGGACAGCTCTCGGCTACCTGGTATCAGAGCCTAATGCCTGAAACCCCCTTTGCTACAGTAACTATTGGAAGAAGGAGATCTACAGTACTCATGGAAACAGTAACCAACAATCCTATTGTTCAAACCTCCTCCCTTCAACTCCCACCTACTTGTAAACAGCACCTTACTGATAAAATAGATAACCTTGTAGAAATCTCCCATATCCCTGAGTCCGCTCAGATCCAAAATTCCCTTGTACCTATCCTTAACCCTTATGCTGTGTTTAAACGTAGTCCATCTCTGTCTCGTCACCTCCGTCAAATTATTAGCCGTCCCTCTGTTAATATTAAAGAGTATGTTCAATCCTCCTCCCTTTCTCAGTGTGTTTTGTCATCTACCCCTGCAGAACAGTATGTTACTTTAGAGATTCCTGAACAGTTCATCTCTCAATGGAAAAAGCAAAAATATACTCACCTCCACTTTGGAGCCATCCATCTTGTTCTATCCTATCATGGCCGACGAGGCTTACCTGTCACTGCTCGCCTGTCTCTTCTAAACACCCGTTATCTTCAGTATGAGCATGCTGTTATTGGCACTATTGCTACTACCCTCAATGCTGGTAGCGTAGTCCTCACTTTCTTCCCCAATTTCAACATGTCTCTTGAAGATCCACACCTCAGTACAGCCTTGAAAGTTCAAGTACAGATCACTGGTGCTGACCAAGTTCCAAAAACCATCTCAGCTACTTTACACCACCAGATTGTCTACCGCCTTCAAGATCATGCTATTAACCTACAGACACCTGGCATCTCCCACAGTGATGCTTTATACATCTTCGCTGATGGTGGTCCTACTCCCACTATTGTCCAAACTCCTAGGCAACTGCCTAGAGAAGAGCTTGAGAAGCTTATTCCCTCTGCTTGGATTACCAACTATGAAAAGCTTCATCAACTCCCTCAACCTGTTCAACAACAGGATCCTATCTTTGTCTGCCAACTGGATAAATCCGTTCGGATTTCATTTCTCCCATCCAGTTCTGAACTGAGACACTCTGTCTCTCTGATTCAACCAGTCAAGAGCAAACCACTCAAACATGCTCCCATCCATAGTTTTGCCCATACTGGCAAAGAAATTTATGCTGCCAAAAATGATGGTCACTTCCTTTGGGATACTAATCCCCACATGTGTGACCCTGACTGTCCTTGCAAGTATGAAGATGATGGTTGGCTTGATGATGCCGAAGTTACCATCACCAAGATTGAATCTCAACCTCTCCTCCGGAAGACTCAGTCTTGCCGCCCTTCTACTCAAAAGCGTCCTTTTGCTGATGATGATGATGCTCCTCCTCCATGGGTTGGCCTTCCTAAAGCCAAAAATAAACCCATGACTAAAGATCACTATCTCAAACGTTGTTTTGAGATTCTTGCAGAAGAAGGACTCCTTAAATGTCCTCCACCTCCTACTATTTGTTCTTGCTCCTTGGAAGCATATCAGACTCCCTCTGCTCCAGCACCTCCCTTGTCTTGTTGCATGCTGCAACCTGAAGACTTTCCTCCTCTTGAAACAATCCGTGATTCCACATCAAGAGTCACAGCCAGTCCTTATGTTTGACAAACTGTTGTTCACTCCACTGGCAACCTCCAGCCTATTTCCCCTTCAGAAGAAGTTCTCAACAAGCAAACTTCAAATGCTATTGTCCAAAACAACTATCTCAAAAACATTGATGGCAAACTAATCAAGCCTTGAAAAAGAATGATCATTTGGCTTCTTCTGTCTCTTCCTTCCGACAGGAAGCTCAGCAAATGCATGATGATCTTTTACGACGTATTTCTAAGCTTGATAAAGAACTCAACTTTCTCATTGAAACTAATCCTTCCTTTCCTCTCTTTAATGAGAAAGAAAGAGAAATTCGCCAGCTTCGCCGACAGGTCGAAGAGATTGAGAGAGATAGAATCTTACAGCCTCCTGTGCCTCCACCGTCTTACCCCTTTGACTATGCATTACCTCCACCAATGTTTACTCCTTCTCCAACTCCTATAAAAATGTTCCCTTCCATTGCTGATCTTATTCCAAGAGAACCTCCTAAACCTCGAAGACGACCTTCCTCATCTTCTTTACCCTCTACCTCTTCTTCTCAAACAAGCTTTGTACCTCCTCCAGAATCCAAAGATAAAGGCCCTGCCTTTCAACAGTTTATGGCCACTCCAGCTTCTGGTTCTTCTAGTGATGAAGAAGATTCACTTTCAACTACTTCATCTTCATTATCGTTCCCGCAAGTCCTGATGAATGAACAACCACCAATGGAACCAAAAGTTGAACATCCAGAAGACCCCTTTGATGATACTCCTTCTGATCTAAATCCAGATCAACCAGTTCCTCCTCGTCCTACCACAGGACCCTGGTTCACTTTTGATGATCTTCCTCCCAGCAAATGGCGTAGTCATATGCTTGAATTTAATGCTTGGCTTGATACCCAAATGACTACTCCTTATACCAGTTTGAAAAAGGTGCTTGCTGAGTTCTCATCTCGCTTTACTGGTTCTCTCCGTGAATGGTTTTTCAACGGTCTTTCAGAGTATCAACAAAAGCAATTCCTGGCAAGTGCAACAATCAGTACTGCTCTTGTTACTATTCACAATCAATTCCTTGGTAATTATCAGCTGATCTTTCAACAGCGTAAACAAGAGTTCTTTGATCGCAAGTGTTGTTCCCTTAAGTTCCGTGACTTGGAACGTCACTATCAACGGATGAATCATCTCTATCATGAGATTGGTGGATTTAAAGATGACAACTTGAAACTCACATTCATTGCTTCTCTTCCTCAACTCATTCAACCTGAAGTACAACGAATGTGTGGAACCGATATTGCTAATCTCAAACTTGGTGAAATTTAGCAGTTCACTTTAACAGCTGTTGATCGTATGTGTGAACAACAACGACTCTTCAAAAAGATTGCTAAAGGTGATACCCTGTTAAAGTCTGCTTGTTCTCATCCTTTCCAAACCAAGTGCAAAGATACTTCCTGTGAATGTCATCCTCGGCGTTCAAAACACTCAAAGCATTCTAAACATTCCAAGCATCAGAAGTCCATGTTCTTCCCCCGCAAGAAGAAGCATCACTTCAGAAAGATGTGTTGGTTCAAAAGGAAGTCAAAGTCTCGTCAAAAGTCAGATAGATGTTGTATCTGTGGAAAAAAGGGGCATTATGCAAAGAATTGTCCCAAGAAGCCTAAACAGACTATTGCTCTTCTTCACCAACTCAAAATTTCTTGTCCTGATTATGATTCAAATCATGATTTGGAATCCCTGTTCTCAGAAGAAGATTCAGCTTCACCAGCAACTCTATTTGCTCTGCCTTACTCAGATTCTGATTCAGATTCCGACACAGATTCTGATGACATGGCTTCTGTCCTCACTATTGGTCCTCCTATTACTCTTAAACAGGAACCCCCAGATTTTGATTGTCCTGAATCTCCAGACTTCATCTCTTGTCCTTTGTCACCTCTCCCTCTAAGTCCAAATCCTTTTGATGACCTTTCCTTTGCAGAAATTTCCTATTGTTTCCCTGATATACCTTCACCATGTAAAATTCCTACACCTGTCTCATCTCCTAGTCTCTCAGACTCCTCATCTCTTATCTTATTCCCATTATCATCTCCTGAACCTGAATGATACAGATCAAGGGAGCAAGATGAAGGATCCTTTAGCTCTACCCGAGGGACCAATCACAAGAGCTCGTGCAACCAAGCTACGAACAGCCTTGAATGCATTTACTCAAGAACAAATCACATTGGAGCTTCAAGATCATAATTATGCAAGATGTGAGATTGAACTTGAAGAAGCACCAAAGCTTGTTATGGTGCTTGAGACGTGCAAAGAGGCTGCCCATTGATGCATTCTACATGGTTCTATACTTCGGCAAATTTAGGAGGATGTTATTTTATTATGAGCTTAAGTATGGGCTATGTAGGGCCTCTGGCCATTTGTCTTGCTTTTATTTAAATTCTATTAGTGGACTTAATTAATTAAGTGTAAGGCTGGTTGGGCTTATTTTCCAGAGTTGGGCCAGTCCTAGATTAGTTAATGTTTAAGTCAGGCTTGTTTTAATTAGTTAGCTTTGGACTTGTATTTAATTAAGCCCATTTGGGCCACATTAGGTTTAGGCCTGGGCTAACTTAAGTTAATAGCTAAATTAGGGTTAGCTTAGGTTATTTATATTGCATTGTAAAGAGCTGCACGGCAGCCAACATTAATTTGAATCAAAACCAACGTGTTTTCTTTGTTCTTCAAGAACAAACCGTGTTCTTCATCCTTGCATGAATAGAACCGAATTTTCCTTAGTAATTAGGCTTGTGAGTTCTACAAGATTAATTGCGCCAAGAATTTCAGAGTTGTTTTCAAGAGTACTTGAAGGTAAGTTTCTGATTCTTGTTCTAAATTCCTTGTTTTTCTCTCTTCAAGAGTACTTGGGGGTTAAAGGGATTGACGGGTACTTCCGTGATTGCATGCTTTCCGCTAGATTTCCTTGTTGATTTGCAAGAGTACTTGTTAATTAGCTAGGGTCGCATTATCTGGTATCAGAGCACTGTGGTTGTGGATTTCAATCTATCCTAGGGTTAGGGACTTAAAAAAAAAAAAAAAAAAACGAAAAAAGAAAAGGAATCTTTGTTTATATTTTGCTGCCAATTCGCATTGAAGAAAAAAAAAAAAAGAATTGTTATTCGTTTGACCTGAGAATTATATGCTAGCAAACTATGTGCTTGTATGAAGCTTGAGAATTGACTTGTGACAACCTGAAATTGTGCACTAAAGTGAATTGATAACCTAGCACTGCTATAGTTACAAATTGTCCTTGGGAAATTTTTCTTGAATACTAGCTTTGATAATTAGATTGATTAGGTCCATAGTTAATTTTACTTTGTAGTGAATTAACTTCGTGCATCTTGTCAAGAATTGTCTATTTGTTGATTCTAGTAATCTATTATTTGTTTGTGTGGAACAATTAGAGCTTAGTAGTTAGGAAATTTTGGACCTCACACGTCCAGAGAGAAGCACGCCCAGAAGCACGCCCGTGCGCCTGCCCGTGCTCGCCTCTGGAAGTCTAGGCGATTCTGTAGGCTGGGAGAAGCACGCCCGTGCTACCTCTCTAATCAGCCCGTGCTTGCTTCTGGAAGTCCAAGCACGCCCGTGCCAAACATAGCACACCCCGTGCTTGCCTCTGGAAGTCCAAAACTTGCCCGTGCCGTTCCAGCACGCCCGTGCTTTGCCTCTTTTCATTGCTAAAGTGTTATTTGCTTGTTCCTTCACTTTAGTTTATTAACTTCAAGCAATACACCTTCTTGTTCTTGTATTGCCATTCAAAACGTTGTGAATTCTTGTTAGAGTTTGTGCATTACTTGATTATATTCTTTGCTTTCCTAACTTTCTCTTGACTTTTGTAGCAACTTTGGGATTCTGAAGTGCAATTATTCAAGTGGAAAGAGTGGTAAAAGGCTGGAGTGAAACCCACATATTGTGAAAAGCCAAATAAAGAGAGAAACACGTGAGGGAGTGATAAACTAACCATTTCCTTTCGTTTTGTGTTTACAATCTTATTTCAGGATGTCTGATTCATCTAGAGACAAGGATAACAGCCCTCTCGAGGTTGAAGATCCAAAACAACAAGCCTTTCTAGATGCTCTCTCTGCAAAGATGGGACGATTCACTAGGTTTATGGATAGCTTTAATGACAGATTAGAGCTTCAAGAACAACAGAGGAAAAGATATGACCACAATGCCACAAGGAGGGGTACAACAAGAGCTAGTCCTAGAACTACACCAATTAGATTTCAAACTCCTGAAGATGAGGAGGTTGATAATCTTGATTATTACTTTAGGGATTTGAACAATAAGTTAGGAAGGGTGCAAGGAAGGAAAAGTGTGGATTACCTCAATAGGTATTCAATCACAAAGGATGAGCGGAAGACCATTCTAACACCAGTTTGGTCACAAGAAGTGTATGTCGATCAATATAAAAAAGCAAGGTATGAGACTTGATGGTGAAAAGGAAGAAAAAGAGAGAGAAAATAAAATGAGTGAAAATACACAAAGTGCAAATAAAAAGATAGAGGGAGAAGAAAAGGAAAAACATGTGAGTTTAATAGCTAAGACAAGTGAGGTTAAACATGTTTTGCACAACAATCAACCTATATTTGTAACTTTGTGCAAAGAAGCTTATTTGTCCAGTAATGATCCTAACCCACATTTGCCAAGTGTGTTTGTGGACCCTTTGCAGGAATTTGAAGTATCTGCTAATCAAAAGAAGCTACTTGAGAGAGAGGCTTCAGCTTTGAGGGAAAATGGAATTGATGCTTTGAGCTCGAGAGAACGAACGAGTGTAAAGAGTGAGGTTGAAAAAAAAGAGGCCACAAAAGACATAAAAAAAATTAATGGCCCAATGGTGAGTGAAACACCAAGAGAGGGAAGAAAGAAACAAAACATGTATGTGAGAGAGATCCAAAGCAGTGTTAGTGAGGGTAGACCAGTCTTAATGATTCGGTTTAAGAAAATTTTGATTAATTTGACTAACATTGACACTTCTTCTTTGCTATCTAGTTGTGTTTCTTTATTGCAGGAGTTTTCTGATGTGTTTCCTGATGAAATGCCTAGCGGACTGCCACCCCTAAGAGGCATTGAGCATCAGATTGACTTTGTGCCTGGAGCTACAATTCCTAACAGGCCAGCATATAGGAGCAACCCCATGGAGACTAAGGAGTTGCAGCGCCAAGTTGATGACCTGTTGTCTAAGGGATTTGTGAGGGAGAGTATGAGCCCATGTGCAGTTCCTGTATTACTTGTGCCTAAGAAGGACGGTTCTTGGAGGATGTGTGTTGACTGCCGAGCTGTCAACAAAATCACAGTTAAGTATCGCCATCCAATTCCTAGGCTAGATGATATGCTAGATGAACTGCATGGTAGTAAGTACTTTTCTAAAATTGACTTAATGAGTGGATATCATCAAATCAGAATGAAGTTAGGTGATGAATGGAAAACTGCCTTTAAGACTAAATATGGTTTATATGAGTGGATGGTTATGCCATTTGGTCTAACTAATGCACCTAGTACTTTCATGAGATTAATGAACCATGTCTTACGTGCTTTTCTAGGCAAATTTGTTGTGGTTTATTTTGATGATATACTGATTTATAGCCAATCTATTGATGACCATGTTGAGCATGTTAGGTTAGTATTGATAACTTTGAGAGCTGAAAAGTTATATGCTAAGCTACAGAAATGCACTTTTTGCATAGATAGGCTTGTTTTTCTTGGTTTTGTTGTGAGTGCACAGGGGATTGAGGTTGATGAGGAGAAGGTTAAAGCAATTCAAGAATGGCCAACTCCTAAATCTATATCTGAGGTGAGGAGTTTCCATGGCTTAGCAAGCTTCTACCGAAGGTTTGTGAAGGACTTCTCTACCATAGCAGCCCCACTCACAGAGGTGGTAAAGAAAGAAGTTGGGTTCAAATGGGGGGAAGCGCAACAAAGGGCATTTGATACTCTAAAATCCATTCTTTGCTCTGCTCCTATTTTAGTTTTACCTAACTTTGATAAAACATTTGAGATTGAGTGTGACGCCTCTAGTGTAGGTATTGGTGCAGTGTTGATGCAGGAACGAAAGCCTATTGCCTATTTCAGTGAGAAACTCAATGGGGCGCAGCTCAATTATTCAACCTATGACAAGGAGCTGTATGCTTGAGTGAGAGCATTGGAGGTATGGCAACATTACCTTCTACCCAAAGAATTTGTCATACACACTGACCATGAATCTTTAAAGCACCTCAAGGGACAAGGTAAGTTGAACAAGAGACATGGTAAGTGGGTTGAGTTCATTGAACAGTTTCCTTTTGTTATTAAATACAAGCAGGGAAAAGAAAATATTGTGGCTGATGCACTTTCTAGGAGGTATGCTTTAATTACTACTCTTAATGCTAAGTTGTTAGGATTTGAGCATATAAAATCCTTGTATGTTGATGATGATGACTTCGGTCTTATTTGGAGTGCATGTGAACATGGGGCCTTCAACAAGTTCTTTAGGCATGAGGGGTTTATATTTAAAGGAAATAAACTTTGTATACCCAAATGTTCTATGCGTGAATTGCTTGTGTTAGAATCACATTGTGGGGGACTTATGGGGCATTTTGGGATTCTTAAGACATATGATATACTTGCTGAACATTTCTTTTGGCCACAAATGCATAGAGATGTAGAGAAATTGTGTGGTGTGTGCATAGCATGTAAGCAAGCTAAGTCTAAATCTATGCCTCATGGCCTTTATATGCCTTTACCTGTACCTACTTTGCCTTGGACTGATGTTTCTATGGATTTTGTACTTGGATTGCCCAGAACAAAGCGAGGTAGGGATAGTATTTTTGTTGTTGCGGACAGGTTTAGTAAGATGGCACATTTCATTGCATGCCATAAGAGTGATGATGCTGTCCATGTTGCTGAGTTGTTTTTCAGGGAGGTTGTGAGATTGCATGGGGTGCCACGCACCATAGTCTCAGACCGTGATGCCAAGTTCCTTTCTCATTTTTGGCGTGTTTTATGGAGTAAGCTTGGTACGAAGTTGCTGTACTCTACTACTTGTCACCCCCAAACGGATGGCCAGACTGAGGTAGTTAACAGAACTCTCGGTACTTTGCTTAGAGCGGTGGTTGGTAAGAATCTGAAAACCTGGGAGGATTGTTTGCCTTTCATTGAATTTGCTTATAATAGGTCAATACATTCTTCTAGTGGTTATAGTCCATTTGAGCTTGTGTATGGTTTTAATCCTTTGACTGTACTTGATTTATCTCCTTTGCCTTTGAGTGAAATTGCTAACTTAGATGGTGAAAAGAAGGCTGAATTGGTTAGGGAGATACATGCTAAAGCCAGGGCTCATATAGACATGAAGAACAAAAGCTATGCTGACCGTGCCAACAAGGGAAGGAGGCGTGTGGTATTTCAACCTGGAGATTGGGTTTGGGTGCACATGAGGAAAGAAAGATTCCCAAACCAAAGGAAGGGAAAGCTTGTTGCTCGAGGTGTTGGGCCTTTTCAAGTGTTGGAGAGGATCAATGACAATGCCTACAAGATTGATCTACCAGGTGAGTATGGCGTGTCTGCTACCTTTAATGTTTCTGACCTTTCTCCATTTGATTATGATTCAGATTTGAGGACAAATCTTTTTGAGGAGGGAGGGAATGATACAGATCAAGGGAGCAAGATGAAGGATCCTTTAGCTCTACCCGAGGGACCAATCACAAGAGCTCGTGCAACCAAGCTACGAACAGCCTTGAATGCATTTACTCAAGAACAAATCACATTGGAGCTTTAAGATCATAATTATGCAAGATGTGAGATTGAACTTGAAGAAGCACCAAAGCTTGTTATGGTGCTTGAGGCGTGCAAAGAGGCTGCCCATTGATGCATTCTACATGGTTCTATACTTAGGCAAATTTAGGAGGATGTTATTTTATTATGAGCTTAAGTATGGGCTGTGTAGGGCCTCTGGCCATTTGTCTTGCTTTTATTTAAATTCTATTAGTGGACTTAATTAATTAAGTGTAAGGCTGGTTGGGCTTATTTTCCAGAGTTGGGCCAGTCCTAGATTAGTTAATGTTTAAGTCAGGCTTGTTTTAATTAGTTAGCTTTGGACTTGTATTTAATTAAGCCCATTTGGGCCACATAAGGTTTAGGCCTGGGCTAACTTAAGTTAATAGCTAAATTAGGGTTAGCTTAGGTTATTTATATTGCATTGTAAAGAGCTGCACGGCAGCCAACATTAATTTGAATCAAAACCAACGTGTTTTCTTTGTTCTTCAAGAACAAACCGTGTTCTTCATCCTTGCATGAATAGAACCGAATTTTCCTTAGTAATTAGGCTTGTGAGTTCTACAAGATTAATTGCGCCAAGAATTTCAGAGTTGTTTTCAAGAGTACTTGAAGGTAAGTTTCTGATTCTTGTTCTAAATTCCTTGTTTTTCTCTCTTCAAGAGTACTTGGGGGTTAAAGGGATTGACGGGTACTTCCGTGATTGCATGCTTTCCGCTAGATTTCCTTGTTGATTTGCAAGAGTACTTGTTAATTAGCTAGGGTCGCATTACTGAAGAATCCCTACCTTCCTCACCTGATATAAGTTCAGTTTAGTTTTCTCATCCTGTGCCCTTGATTTCAATGCACGTTCTTCCTGATAAGTATGCAAAACCTGTTACAGTTACCGCTCTCTTTGACACTGGTTCACATTGTACAATGATCAATCCTGATGTGCTACCTGCTCATGCCTGAAAAAAGAAAATCCTCCATTTCTCAGCCGCTGATGGCAAAAAGTTCCAGACTACTATGATTACTAAGAAGAAAATTGGCCTTTAGTTCTTTCCTGATTGTATCATATGGACTCATGTCATTGGGTCCTACCTCTTTGGCCGTGATCTTCTGATTGGCTTTGATGTCTATCACCATGCTCAAAACCTCCAAATCCTTCCCTCTGGTATTAAATACAAAAGACAGTTCAAACCATACACCAACAGTCCCAACCAGTTTTGTATAGCTGCTGTTCCTCTTGACTTTGCTCACATAAAAGAATTATTCTCTCCATGTTGGGCAACGTCTCATCTCACCTTCAACCATCCCTCTCCTCTGTACAAAAATCTTGATTTCTTTGTCTCTCTTCCCTTCAAGCTCAATGAAGACATTAATCCTACCAAAGCTAGCCACCCAGGTATGTCTCCCTCTGATTTAGCCTTAGCCTGTGTTGAATGTCAGGAACTATTACAACAAGGCCTCATTGAACCCACTACCTCTCCATGGGCATGTCAAGCATTCTATGTGAACAAACGCACAGAACAACTTCGAGGAAAAAAGAGACTTGTTATTGATTATAAACCACTGAATCATTTCCTTGCAGATGACAAGTTTCCTATTCCCAAGATTTCCTCTCTCCTGATTCATCTTCAGAATGCCAAGTTCTTTTCAAAGTTTGATCTCAAATCTGGTTTTGGCAATTGGGAATTCTTCCTGAAGATAGATACAAGACTGCCTTCTGTATTCCTGATGCACAGTATCAATGGACTGTAATGCCATTTGGTCTTAAAACTGCTCCTTCAATCTTTCAACGGGCAATGATCAGAATCTTTGAGCCCTTGCTCCACAGTTGCATCATTTATATTGATGATATCCTATTGTTCTCTGAAACTTCTAAGGCCCATGAAGATCTGTTGATCCAATTCCATTCTCTGGTCCATTCCTATGGAGTTATGCTCTTTGAGAAGAAGTCCATTATTGGCAAACAGGAAATTGATTTCCTTGGACTCCACATTAAAGATGGCCAGTACCAACCAGGCCCACATCTGGCCCAAGAGTTAGCCCACTTTCCAGACTCCAACCTTTCCAAAGTCCAAGTCCAACAATTCCTTGGGTTCATTAACTACATTAGGGACTTCATCCCTAAGGCTGCTATTGACGCGGAACCCAATGAAAATAAATTTCATGAACTCAATGACAAGTTTTGGAAGAGATCAAAGATCTAGAATAAATTCCCCTCTATGGCACCCAAAGCTTAAAGAAGCAAGAACACCAATAATAGAGTAAAGGAATAGGATAAACGCCACAAAGAATTGATAAGTTTACCTTGATTCTTGATGCAATTAGAAGAATGCAATCTCACACCCTCTAAAAACATGAACACGCCTAAGCATGAAGAAGTAGTCTTTAATTTATTGAATAATTACAAAATAACAAGCTATTTATACTATTCTAAGAGGTCTAGATCCTTAAAGGATTTAGAGTTAGCTAAGGAGTAGGATTTAGCAAATCTAAACCAACTAAGGATAAGACTAATAAAATCATAACAACTTAAGGATTTGGAGATCTAATCCAAATCCACTAAAGATTGACTAAATCTAATCAAAATAAGGCTAATTATTCAAAGGTGGACGAAATATTGGAGGCCCAATTGATACGGAATCGCTACCACTCAACCATAGATCTAAAGGAAGCATGGAGAACACCTAAGTTTCTCACATTAATGGAACCACATGTTGAGATGGAATCTGAAATTCCAGCATATGGCATGCCCTGGCCATACTAGAGCATAACTTTGGCGTAATAAGTTAGCCCATTTTTGTTAGTTTTGAGTTGTAATGTTGTTAACGGGTTGGGCCACAATAAATTGGGCCACCTTTTTATTTTTATCCTTAGTTGGTTTGGATTAATTATTCCTTATCCTTAGTTGGTTTGGATTAATTATTCCTTATCCTTAGTTTGTTTGGATTAGTTAGTCCTTATCCTTAGTTGATTTGGATTAATTATTACTTTTTCTTAGTTGGTTTGGATTAATTATTCCTTATCCTTAGTTGGTTTGGATTAATTATTCCTTATCCTAGATTTGTTTAGATTTAGTCAATCTTTAGTAGATTTGGATTAGATATCCAAATCATTAAGTAGTTATGATTTTGCTAGTCATATCATTAGTTGGTTTAGATTTGCTAAATCCTACTCCTTAGCTAACTCTAAATCCTTTAAGGATCTGGACCTCTTAGATTAGTATAAATAGCTTGTTATTTTGTAATTATTGACAACAATTATTCAATCAATTAAAAGAGAGTTCTTCTTCTTCCATGCCTTTGGCGTGTTCATGTTTTTAGAGGGTGTGAGATTGCATTCTTCTAATTGCATCAAGAATCAAGATAAACTTATCAATTCTTTGTGGCGTTTATCTTATTCTTTTACTCTATTATTGGTGTTCTTGCTTCTTTAAGCTTTGGGTGCCATAGAGGGGAATTTATTCTAGATCTTTGATCTCTTCCAAAACTTGTCATTGAGTTCATGAAATTTATTTTCATTGGGTTCCGCGTCAACACCTTTCTTATTCTTGTATTGCCATTCAAACATTGTGATTTCTTGATAGAGTTTGTGCATTACTTAATTATATTCTTTGTTTTCCTAACTTTCTCTTGACTTTTGTAGCAACTTTGGGATTCTGAAGTGCAATTATTCAAGTGGAAAGAGTGGTAAAAGGCTGGAGTGAAACCCACATATTGTGAAAAAGCCAAATAAAGAGAGAAACACGTGAGGGAGTGATAAACTAACCATTTCCTTTAGTTTTGTGTTTGTATTCTATTTCAGGATGTCTGATTCATCTAGAGATAAGAATGACAGCCCTCTCAAAGTTGAAGATCCAAAACTACAAGCCTTTCTAGATGCCTTCTCTGGAGAGATGGGACGAATCACTAGGCTTATGGAGAGTTTTAATGATAGACTGGAACTTCAGGAACAAAGGACAGAAAGACATGACCCTAATGCCACAAGGAGGGGTGCAACCACTTCCAAAGAGCACTCTAGACAACCTTGGCATGAAGAGTATGAAGAAGAGGATGATGAATGGCATAGAGAGCCTATGTGGGCAAGAGGAGGTAGAAATAATAGAGGAAGAGGAAGAGGGATTGGTAGAGGCCGTGTTTACAGAAATGAAACTTACTATGGAGAGGATGACGAAGAGGTTGACACACCATTAGATGGTAACTTGGGTAACATCAAACTCAAGGTGCCACCTTTCAAAGGCCGAAACAATGCAGACGAATACTTAGAATGGGAGAGGAAGGTCGAGATGATCTTTGAATGCAACAGGTATACTGAAGAAAAAAAGGTGAAAATTGCAGCCTTAGAGTTCCAAGACTATGCTCTATTTTGGTGGGATCAACTTAATCAGAGTGGAAGAAAAGTGGGAAGACGACCTATCCACAATTGGGAAGACATGAAGGAGGTAATGAGAAAACGTTTTCTTCCTGAGCATTATTTCAGGGAGTTGCATCAGAAGCTTCATAGACTCGTCCAAGGAGCCAAATCAGTAGAAGACTATCATAAGGATATGGAGATGTGCATGGCTAGAGCACACATTGAGGAAAATGAGGAGGTGACCATGGCTAGATTCCTAGGTGGCCTTAATAAAGACATAGCTGATGCATTAGAGATGTACAAGTATGATTCCATGGAGGAGATGCTGAATATGGCTATGAAGTTAGAGAAGCAGAGAAAAGGGAAAAGCACCACATCATATAGGGCTGCCAACAACAACAGCAATTCTTGGGGTGCTAGATGGCCTAAAAGGGAGGAGAAAAAAGAGTTTCAAAGCTCTACACAAAAGGGGACAGATTCAGTGCCTAAGGCATTCACGCCTAATGTGCCAACTTATTCAAAGGGTTCAAGTTCCAATACTCCTAGTAGAGACATCAAATGTTTCAAGGGTCTTGGGAAGGGCCATATATCTTCTCAATGCCCTAATAAGAGAGTAATAGTGATTAGGGATGGATACACCTATTCTGAATCTGAGGATGAAGAAAACCCAATGCCACCACTTGAAGACTGCCATGATGATGATGAGGTTGATGATGAAGTTTTACAACCTGAGATGGGACAATTACTAGTTACTAGGCGAGTTCTCAACATGCAAGTTCAAGAGGAGAGCTTAGAACAAAGAGAGAATATATTCCATACTAGATGCTTGGTACTTAACAAGGTATGTCTTTTGATTATTGATAGTGGAAGTTGCACTAATGTAGCTAGTTTGAGCATGGTGCAGAAATTGGGTTTGACATGTGTACCGCACCCAAGGCCATATAAGCTTCAATGGCTCAATGATATGGGTTCTGTAAGAGTAAACAAACAGGTGAAGGTGCCATTCTCCATTGGATGGTACAAGGATGAGGTCACTTGTGATGTAGTACCTATGCTAGCTGGGCATATTCTTCTAGGCCGCCCATGGCAATACGACAGGCGAGTCCAGCATGATGGGTACACCAACCGGTTCTCTCTTACCTATTTGGGTAAACATGTGGTTCTAGCTCCTTTGACACCACCAGAGGTCTATATGGACCAAAAGAGGATATTAGAAAGTGAGGGGCAGAATTGTATTCAGGGGGAGGGAGAAAATAAAGATAAAGAAAAAAAGGGAAAAGAGGCCAAGAGTGAAAAGAAACAATTGAATGGCCCATTGGTGAGTGAAACACCAAGAGAGGGAAGAAAGAAACAAAACATGTATGTAAAAGAGAGAGAGATCCGTAGCAGTGTTGGTGAGGGTAGACCAATCTTAATGATTCGGTTTAAGGAAACTTTGCTTAATTTGCTTGACATTGACACTTCTTCTTTGCCTCCTAGTTTTGTTTCTTTGTTGCAGGAGTTTTCTGATGTGTTTCCTGATGAAATGCCTAGGGACTACCACCCCTAAGAGGCATTGAGCATCAGATTGACTTCGTGCCCGGAGCCACAATTCCTAATAGGCCAGCGTATAGGAGCAACCCCATGGAGACTAAGGAGTTGCAGCGCCAAGTTGATGACCTGTTGTCTAAGGGATTTGTGAGGAAGAGTATGAGCCCATGTGCAGTGCCTGTATTACTTGTGCCTAAGAAGGACGGTTCTTGGAGGATGTGTGTTGACTGCCGAGCTGTCAACAAAATCACAGTTAAGTATCGCCATCCAATTCCTAGGCTAGATGATATGTTAGATGAACTGCATGGTAGTAAATACTTTTCGAAAATTGATTTAATGAGTGGATATCATCAAATTAGAATGAAGTTAGGTGATGAATGGAAAACTGCCTTTAAGACTAAATATGGTTTATATGAGTGGATGGTTATGCCATTTGGTCTAACAAATGCACCTAGTACTTTCATGAGATTAATGAACCATATCTTACGTGCTTTTCTAGGCAAATTTGTTGTGGTTTATTTTGATGATATACTGATTTATAGCCAATCTATTGATGAGCATATTGAGCATGTTAGGTTAGTATTGATAACTTTGAGAGCTGAAAAGTTATATGCTAAACTACAGAAATGCACTTTTTGCATAGATAGGCTTGTTTTTCTTGGTTTTGTTGTGAGTGCACAGGGGATTGAAGTCGATGAGGAGAAGGTTAAAGCAATTCGAGAATGGCCAACTCCTAAATCTATATCTGAGGTGAGGAGTTTCCATGGCTTGGCAAGCTTCTACCGGAGGTTTGTGAAGGACTTCTCTACTATAGCAGCCCCACTCACAGAGGTGGTAAAGAAGGAAGTTGGGTTCAAATGGGGGGAAGCGCAACAAAGGGCATTTGATACTTTAAAATCCATTCTTTGTTCTGCTCCTATTTAAGTTTTACCTGACTTTGATAAAACATTTGAGATTGAGTGTGACGCTTCTGGTGTAGGTATTGGTGCAGTGTTGATGCAGGAGAGAAAGCCTATTGCCTATTTCAGTGAGAAATTCAATGGATCGCAACTCAATTATTCAACCTATGACAAGGAGCTATATGCTCTAGTGAGAGCATTGGAGGTATGGCAACATTACCTTCTACCCAAAGAATTTGTCATACACACTGACCATGAGTCTTTAAAGCATCTCAAGGGACAAGGTAAGTTGAACAAGAGACATGGTAAGTGGGTTGAATTCATTGAACAGTTTCCTTTTGTGATTAAATACAAGCAAGGGAAAGAAAATATTGTGGCTGATGCACTTTCTAGGAGGTATGCTTTAATTACTACTCTTAATGCTAAGTTGTTAGGATTTGAGCATATAAAATCCTTGTATGTTGATGATGATGACTTCGGTCTTATTTGGAGTGCATGTGAACATGGGGCATTTAATAAATTCTTTAGGCATGAGGGGTTTTTATTTAAGGGAAATAAACTTTGTATACCCAAATGTTCTATGCGTGAATTGCTTGTATTAGAATCGCATTGTGGAGGACTTATGGGGCATTTTGGTGTTCTTAAAACATATGATATACTTGCTGAACATTTCTTTTGGCCACATATGCGTAGGGATGTAGAGAAACTGTGTGGTGTGTGCATAGCATGTAAGCAAGCTAAGTCTAAATCTATGCCTCATGGCCTTTATATGCCTTTACCTGTACCTACTTTGCCTTGGATTGATGTTTCTATGGATTTTGTACTTGGATTGCCCAGAACAAAGCGTGGTAGGGATAGTATTTTTGTTGTTGTGGACAGGTTTAGTAAGATGGCACATTTCATTGCATGCCATAAGAGTGATGATGCTGTCCATATTGCTGAGTTGTTTTTCAGGGAGGTTGTGAGATTGCATGGGGTGCCACGCACCATAGTCTCAGACCTTGATGCCAAATTCCTTTCTCACTTTTGGCGTGTTTTATGGGGTAAGCTTGGTACAAAGTTGCTGTACTCTACTACTTGTCATCCCCAAACGGATGGACAGACTGAGGTAGTTAACAGAACTCTAGGTACTTTACTTAGAGCGGTGGTTGGTAAGAATCTGAAAACTTGGGAGGATTGTTTGCCTTTCATTGAATTTGCTTATAATAGGTCTATACATTCTTCTAGTGGTTATAGTCCATTTGAGCTTGTGTATGGTTTTAATCCTTTAACTGTACTTGATTTATTTCCTTTGCCTTTAAGTGAAATTGCTAACTTAGATGGTGAAAAGAAGGCTGAATTGATCCGGGAGATACATGCTAAAGCTAGGGCTCATATAGACATGAAGAACAAAAGCTATGCTGACCGTGCCAACAAGGGAAGGAGGCGTGTGATATTTCAACCTGGAGATTGGGTTTGGGTGCACATGAGGAAGGAAAGATTTCCAAACCAAAGGAAAGGAAAGCTTGCGGCCCGAGGTGATGGGCCTTTTCAAGTGTTGGAGAGGATCAATGACAATGCCTACAAGATTGATCTACCAGGTGAGTATGGCGTGTCTGCTACCTCTAATGTTTCTGACCTTTCTCCATTTGATTATGATTCAGATTTGAGGACAAATCTTTTTGAGGAGGGAGGGAATGATACGGATCAAGGAAGCAAGGTGAAGGATCCTCTAGCTCTACCCGTGGGGCCAATCACAAGAGCTCGTGCAACAAAGCTACGAACAGCCTTGAATGCATTTGCTCAAGAACAAATCACATTAGAGCTTCAAGATCATAATTATGCAAGATGTGAGATTGAACTTGAAGAAGCACCAAAGCTTGTTATGATGCTTGAGGCGTGCAATGAGGCTGCCATTTGATGCATTTTACATGATTCTATACTTAGGCAAATTTAGGAGGTTGTTATCTTATTATGAGCTTAAGTATGGGTTGTGTAGGGCCTTCGGCCCATTTGCCCTATTTTGTTTAAATTCTTTTAGTGGACTTAATTAATTAAGTGTAAGGTTGGTTGGGCTTATTTTCTAGAGTAGGGCCAGCCTAAGTTAGTTAATGTTTAAGTCAGGATTGTTTTAAGTAGTTAGCTTGGACTTGTATTTAATTAAGCCCATTTGGGCCACATTAGGGTTAGCTTAGGTTACTTATATTGTTGTAAGAGTTGCACAACAGCCACCATTGAATTGAAATCAAAACAAACCGTTTTCTTCTTGTTCTTTCAAGAACAGATTGTGTTCTTCATAGAACCAAAATATCCTTAGTAGTTAAGCTTGTGAGTTCTACAAGATTAGTTGCACCAAGAATTTCAGAGTTGTTTTCAAGAGTACTTGAAGGTAAGTTTCTGATTCTTGTTCTAAATTCCTTGCTTTCTCTCTTCAAGAGTACTTGGGGGTTAAAGGGATTGTCGGGTACTTCCGAGATTGCATGCTTTCCGCTAGATGTTCCTTGTTGATTTGCAAGAGTACTTGTTAATTGGCTAGGGTCGTATTAAAAGCAAGCAATCAAAGAAAAACAAAAGAAAACAATTTGTTTAATAGGTTCAGAACCGTGCACGGGCGTGCTAGATGGAGCACGGGCGTGTGTGTAAGATCTTAGTCCAACAAGTGGAAGTCAGAAAAGTGCACGGGTGTGCTTGAGGTGTAGCACGGGCGTGCTGTCTCGTGTCCCTTTTAATGCAACCCAAATTAAGTAGGATTCTTAGATTTGACAAGGATTGTAGTAGATTTTGCTCAATCTCAAAAGATATGGTCAACTAATTTTTGTCATCTTATCCACAAGTAGTTAAGATTGGATTTTATCACAAGATTATAGTGGATAACTAAATCCCATAAAATATGGTCAAATCCTTTTAGGATTAGGGACAATCCCACTAAATATGGTCAAATCTCCTAAGGATTAGGAATAATCCCACAAAATATGGCAAAATCCCACAAAATAAGGTAAAATCCCTTTGAATTAGGATCAAATCCCTTGGATTCAGGAACAAAACAAGATCCACACAAGCAATTTCAATGGTGGACGAAATTTTCTTTCTATACTTTTTTTTTTTTTTTTTTTTTTTTTTTTTTTTTTTTAGCAACAAGATCTAAGATCTAAACTTCCAGAATTGAAACAAGCACGAAATTACTAAATTTAATTGAAGCAAAAACGAATTGAAACTAAACAAAAGAAAACAAACACACAAAGAAACGAGATGAAGAAGAAAAACAAACACAAGAACAATAAGAATAAGAAAACAAATAAACACAGATCCTAGAGCTAAGATAAATAAGAATTTACCTTAATCTTTGGCTCTGATACCAAACTGACGCGGAACCTAATGAAAATAAATTTCATGAACTCTATGACAAGTTTTGGAAGAGATCCAAGATCAAACTAAACCCCTCTATGGCACCCAAAGCTTAAAGAAGCAAGAACACCAATAATAGAGAAAAAGAATAAGATAAATGCCACAATTAGATTGATAAGTTTACCTTGATTCTTGATGCAATTAGAAGAATGCAATCTCACACTCTCTAAAAACATGAACACGCCAAAGGCATGGAAGAAGAAAATCTCTCTTTAATTGATTGAATAATTTGTTTTTCGATAATTACAAAATAACAAGCTATTTATACTAATCTAAGAGGTCCAGATCCTTAGAGGATTTAGAGTTAGCTAAGGAGTAGGATTTAGCAAATCTAAACCAACTAAGGAGTTGACTAACAAAATCATAACAACTTAAGGATTTGGAGATCTAATCCAAATCCACTAAAGATTAACTAAATCTAAACAAACCAAGGCTAAAATAATCATGGGGGTCGAATTATAGGAGGCCCAACCCATTAGCATTGCAAAAAACACAAAATAAGCTAACTAAAATTTGAGAGGCAGGCTAGTGCACGGTCCAGGGCGTGTCAAGATGCACGGCCGTGCGCGCATGGTGTGACTTCCTTCGCGAGAGGCAGAGAAGTGCACGGCATTGGGCGTGTCCGCTTGCACGGGCGTGCGCGCATGGAAGAGGTTCCTCTGCAAGAGTCAGTAAGGTGCACGGTCTGGGGTGTGCTTCCTTGCACGGGCGTGCTGCTTGGGCGTGCTATTTGGCACGGGCGTGCTTCATGTAACTTGATCTTCCTTGGCAAGCCAGAGGCTTGCACGGTCTTGGGCGTGCCACCTTGCATGGGCGTGCTAACATAGCACTGTCTAGGCATGTCATAGGCTGGAAATTCAGGTTCCAACTCCACATGTGCTTCCATCAATGTGAGAAACTTAGGTGTTCCCCATGCTTCCTCGAACTCTATGTTTGAGTGGTAGCCATTCCGTATCATATTTACTACCATGCAGTTCATCTAACATATCATCTAGCCTAGGAATTGGATGGCGATACTTAACTGTGATTTTGTTGACAGCTCGGCAGTCAACACACATCCTCCAAGAACCGTCCTTCTTAGGCACAAGTAATACAGGCACTCCACATGGGCTCATACTCTCCCTCACAAATCCCTTAGACAACAGGTCATCAACTTGGCGCTGCAACTCCTTAGTCTCCATGGGGTTGCTCCTATACGCTGGCCTATTAGGAATTGTGGCTCCGGGCACGAAGTCAATCTGATGCTCAATGCCTCTTAGGGGTGGTAGTCCGCTAGGCATTTCATCAGGAAACACATCAGAAAACTCCTGCAACAAAGAAACAAAACTAGGAGGCAAAGAAGAAGTGTCAATGTCAAGCAAATTAAGCAAAGTTTCCTTAAACCGAATCATTAAGATTGATCTACCCTCACCAACACTGCTACGGATCTCTTTATCTTTTACATACATGTTTTGTTTCTTTCTTCCCTGACACGGAACCGGGATCGGAAATCAAAGGAATGAGATGTAAGTTCGCCTCTATGGCACCCCACGTTTATAATGAAACGGAAACACCAATAATCGAGATTAAAACGCTCTATGGCACCCCACGTTTATAATGAAACGGTAACACCAATAATCGAGCAAAGAACAAGATAAACGCCACAAATGAATTGATAAGTTTACCTTAATTCTTGATGCAATTAGAGGATAGCAAATTCTCACAATCACTCTAATTAAGAAGAACATGCAAGAGCATGAGCAATTCTGCCTTTGATTCAAATTATGCCAAAAATCTCGTTTTACATCTTAAGGAGGCTATTTATATGCCTTAAACAAACATAACCCTAAAGAAGAGCATCTAACTAGGCTGCCCTAGGGCCAAAACACATGGGCTTAACTCTAAAACACAAAATAAAGTCATTTCCAGCCCAAAACAAACAACTTAATATTGGGCAGATTGCATGCATCATAAAACCAACCCAAAACAACTTAAATAAACACTATGAGCCCATATTACATATTAATTGTACCAAAACATGCAACAAGGGATAAGGACACGTCCAAGCCCACATCCCTTACATATTAGCATGGCTAGGGTGTGCTACACCAACAGCACATGTCTCCAACATTGTAAGAAGCCTAGGTGTGCCTTCAAGTTCCACACAACACTTGTTAAATGCCACATCATGAAGTTCTTGTGTAATTTGGGCTTGAACATATAAGGATGTGGCTGCCCCATATCTCTTTGCTTGACTTCTTGTAATTGGCCCACTAGGAAACACTAATGGATCTCCCATGTTGTTCTCCTTGCTCCCTTGAGCTCCATGCTTGAGTGATGGTTGATCCATATCATTCAGCTCCATGCTTGAGTGATGGTTGATCCATATCATTCAGCTCCATGCTTGAGTGATGGTTGATCCATATCATTCCCTCTCTTGGTGTTTCACTCACCAATGGGCCATTCAATTGTTTCTTTTCACTCTTGGCCTCTTTATCCCTTTTTTCTTTATCTTTATTTTCTCCCTCCCCCTGAATACAATTCTGCCCCTCAGAAAATCCTCTTTTGGTCCAAATAGACCTCTTGTGGTGTTAAAGGAGCTAGAACCACATTTTTACCCAAATAGGCTAGGGAGAACCGGTTGGTGTACCCGTCATGCTGGACTCGCCTGTCAAATTGCCATGGGCGGCCTAGAAGAATATGCCCAGCTAGCATAGGTACTACATCACAAGTGACCTCATCCTTGTACCTTCCAATGGAAAATGGCACCTTCACCTGTTTGTTTACTCTTACAGAACCCATATCATTTAGCCATTGAAGCTTATATGGCCTTGGGTGCTGCACACATGTCAAACCCAATTTCTGCACCATGCTCAAACTAGCTACGTTAGTGCAACTTCCACTATCAATAATCAAAAGACATACCTTGTCAAGTACCAAGCACCTAGTATGGAAAATATTCTCTCTTTGTACTAAGCTCTCCTCTTGAACTTGCATGTTGAGAACTCGCCTAGTAACTAGTAATTGTCCCATCTCAGGTTGTAAAACTTCATCATCAACCTCATCATCATCATGGCAGTCTTCAAGTGGTGGCATTGGGTTTTCTTCATCCTCAGATTCAGAATAGGTGTATCCATCCCTAATCACTATTACTCTCTTATTAGGGCATTGAGAAGATATATGGCCCTTCCCAAGACACTTGAAACATTTGATGTCTCTACTAGGAGTATTGGAACTTGAACCCTTTGAATAAGTTGGCACATTAGGCGTGAATGCCTTAGGCACTGAATCTGTCCCCTTTTGTGTAGAGCTTTGAAACTCCTTTTTCTCCTCCCTTTTAGGCCATCTAGCACCCCAAGAATTGCTGTTGTTGTTGGCAGCCCTATATGATGTGGTGCTCTTCCCTTTTCTCTGCTTCTCTAACTTCATAGCCATATTCAGCATCTCCTCCATGGATTCATACTTGTACATCTCTAATGCATCAGCTATGTCTTTATTAAGGCCACCTAGGAATCTAGCCATGGTCACCTCCTCATTTTCCTCAATGTGTGCTCTAGCCATGCACATCTCCATATCCTTATGATAGTCTTCTACTGATTTGGCTCCTTGGACGAGTCTATGAAGCTTCTGATGCAACTCCCTGAAATAATGCTCAGGAAGAAAACGTTTTCTCATTACCTCCTTCATGTCTTCCCAATTGTGGATAGGTCGTCTTCCCACTTTTCTTCGACTCTGATTAAGTTGATCCCACCAAAATAGAGCATAGTCTTGGAACTCTAAGGCTGCAATTTTCACCTTTTTTTCTTCAGTATACCTGTTGCATTCAAAGATCATCTCGACCTTCTTCTCCCATTCCAAGTATTCGTCTGCATTGTTTCGGCCTTTGAAAGGTGGCACCTTGAGTTTGATGTTACCCAAGTTACCATCTAATGGTGTGTCAACCTCTTCGTCATCCTCTCCATAGTAAGTTTCATTTCTGTAAGCACGGCCTCTACCAATCCCTCTTCCTCTTCCTCTATTATTTCTACCTCCTCTTGCCCACATAGGCTCTCTATGCCATTCATCATCCTCTTCTTCATACTCTTCATGCCAAGGTTGTCTAGAGTGCTCTTTGGAAGTGCTTGCACCCCTCCTTGTGGCATTAGGGTCATGTCTTTCTGTCTTTTGCTCTTGAATCTCCAGTCTGTCATTAAAGCTCTCCATAAGCCTAGTGATTCGTCCCATTTCTCCAGAGAAAGCATCTAGAAAGGCTTGTAGTTTTAGATCTTCAACTTTGAGAGGGCTATTATCCTTGTCTCTAGATGAATTAGACATCCTGAAATAAGATTGCAAAAACTAAGAAAATAGTTAGTTTATCACTCCCTCACGTGTTTCTCTCCTTATTTGGCTTTTTTTTTTCAATATGTGGGTTTCACTCCAGCCTTTTACCACTCTTTCCACTTGAATAATTGCACTTCAGAATCCCAAAGTTGCTACAAAAGTCAAGAGAAAGTTAGGAAAACAAAGAATATAATTAAGTAATGCACAAACTCTATCAAGAAATCACAATGTTTGAATGGCAATACAAGAATAAGAAAGGTGTATTGCTAGAAATCAATAAACTAAAGTGTAGGAACAAGCAAATAACACTTTAGCAATGTTAAATGAAGCAAAGATAGCACACAAACAAGAAATTGAAACCAGAATTTAAAAGACGATTTAGGGATATAGTGTATGAATTTAGTTCACTACAAAGCAAACCAAATATGGACCTAATTAATTCTACCCAATCAAAGCAAGCAAACAAAGAAAACCCAAAAATTTTTTTTTTTTTTTTAAAGGTACTGTAGCAAGTTTGCTTCTGAGTTCCTGTAGCAAGTTACTGTAGCACAACGTTTTTGATTTATATCCTCACTTAACCTACAAATGTGACCCAATTTAGGTAGGGTAAGGGCTTAACAAGGTATAAGTGGATGGTTTGTGTCTCCCAATTCAATTTAGGTATGTAATGACTTAGTCCAACAATGACTTTTGTGTCTCCCAATTCAATTTTAGGTAGGTAATGACTTTGTCCAACAATGATTTTGTGTCTCCCAATTCAATTTTTTTTTTTTTTTTAGGTAGGTAATGTCTTTAACAACCAATTCAGATCCAGATTTTTTTTTTTATCAAGAAATAAGCAAACAACAAGAATATTCAAAGATAGATCTTGAATTAGTCAAAAGGGTAACTAGAAAATGATGCAAACAATAAGAAGATACAAAGAGAAAACTAGATTCAAGAAGATTTAACAAGAAAATTCTAGATCCAAGAAGATCTAATGAGAAATTGTCTAGACCCAACAAGATCTAAAGAGATAATGTCTAGATCGAACAATATTTAAAGATTTTTTTTTTTTTTTTTTAAGTCCCTAACCCTAGGATAGATTGAAATCCACAACCACAGTGCTCTGATACCAGATAATACGACCCTAGCCAATTAACAAGTACTCTTGCAAATCAACAAGGAACATCTAGTGGAAAGCATGCAATCTCGGAAGTACCCGACAATCCCTTTAACCCCCAAGTACTCTTGAAGAGAGAAAGCAAGGAATTTAGAACAAGAATCAGAAACTTACCTTCAAGTACTCTTGAAAACAACTCTAAAATTCTTGGTGCAATTAATCTTGTAGAACTCACAAGCTTAACTACTAAGGATATTTTGGTTCTATGAAGAACACAATCTGTTCTTGAAAGAATAAGAAGAAAACGTTTTGTTTTGATTTCAATTCAATGGTGGCTGCTGTGCAACTCTTACAACATTATAAGTAACCTAAGCTAACCCTAATTTAGCTATTAACTTAAGTTAGCCCAAGCTTATCCCTAATGTGGCCCAAATGGGCTTAATTAAATACAAGTCCAAGCTAACTACTTAAAACAATCCTGACTTAAACATTAACTAACTTAGGCTGGCCCTACTCTAGAAAATAAGCCCAACCAACCTTACACTTAATTAATTAAGTCCACTAAAAGAATTTAAACAAAATAGGGCAAATGGGCCGAAGGCCCTACACAACCCATACTTAAGCTCATAATAAGATAACAACCTCCTAAATTTGCCTAAGTATAGAATCATGTAAAATGCATCAAATGGCAGCCTCATTACACGCCTCAAGCATCATAACAAGCTTTGGTGCTTCTTCAAGTTCAATCTCACATCTTGCATAATTATGATCTTGAAGCTCCAATGTGATTTGTTCTTGAGCAAATGCATTCAAGGCTGTTCGTAGCTTGGTTGCACGAGCTCTTGTGATTGGCCCCACGGGTAGAGCTAGAGGATCCTTCACCTTGCTTCCTTGATCCGTATCACTATTCTGAATCTGAGGATGAAGAAAACCCAATGCCGCCACTTGAAGACTGTAATGATGATGATGAGGTTGATGAAGAAGTTTTACAACCTGAGATGGGACAGTTACTAGTTACCAGGCGAGTTCTCAACATGCAAGTTCAAGAGGAGAGCTTTGAACAAAGAGAGAATATTTTCCATACTAGATGCTTGGTACTTGACAAGGTATGTCTTTTGATTATTGATAGTGGAAGTTGCACTAATGTAGCTAGTTTGAGCATGGTGCAGAAACTGGGTTTGACATGTGTACAGCATCCAAGGCCATATAAGCTTCAATGGCTAAATGATATGGGTTCTGTAAGAGTAAACAAGCAGGTGAAGGTGCCATTCTCCATTGGATGGTACAAGGATGAGGTCACTTGTGATATAGTACCTATGCTAGCTGGGCATATTCTTCTAGGCCGCCCATGGCAATTTGACAGGCGAGTCCAGCATGATGGGTACAACAACCGGTTCTCTCTTACCTATTTGGGTAAACATGTGGTTCTAGCTCCTTTAACACCACCCGAGGTCTATCTGGACCAAAAAAGGATACTAGAAAGTGAGGGGCAGAATTGTATTCAGGGGGAGGGAGAAAATAAAGATAAAGAAAAAGGGGGAAAAGAGGCCAAGAGTGAAAAGAAACAATTGAATGGCCCATTGGAGAGTGAAACAACAAGAGAGGGAAGAAAGAAACAAAACATGTATGTAAGAGAGAGAGAGATCCGCAGCAGTGTTAGTGAGGGTAGGCCAATCTTAATGATTCGGTTTAAGGAAACTTTGCTTAATTTGACTAACATTGACACTTCTTCTTTGCCTTCTAGTTTTGTTTCTTTGTTGCAGGAGTTTTCTGATGTGTTTCCTGATGAAATGCCTAGCGGACTGCCACCCTTAAGAGGCATTGAGCATCAGATTGACTTTGTGCCTGGAGCTACAATTCCTAACAGGCCAGCATATAGGAGCAACCCCATGGAGACTAAGGAGTTGCAGCGCCAAGTTGATGACCTGTTGTCTAAGGGATTTGTGAGGGAAAGTATGAGCCCATGTGCAGTTCTTGTATTACTTGTGCCTAATAAGGACGGTTCTTGGAGGATGTGTGTTGACTGCCGAGCTGTCAATAAAATCACAGTTAAGTATCGCCATCCAATTCCTAGGCTAGATGATAGGCTAGATGAACTGCATGGTAGTAAGTACTTTTCTAAAATTGATTTAATGAGTGGGTATCATCAAATTAGATTGAAGTTAGGTGATGAATGGAAAACTGCCTTTAAGACTAAATATGGTTTATATGAGTGGATGGTTATGCCATTTGGTCTAACTAATGCACCTAGTACTTTCATGAGATTAATGAACCATGTCTTGCGTGCTTTTCTAGGCAAATTTGTTGTGGTTTGTTTTGATGATATACTGATTTATAGCCAATCTATTGATGACCATATTGAGCATGTTAGGTTAGTATTGATAACTTTGAGAGCTGAAAAGTTATATGCTAAGCTACAGAAATGCACTTTTTGCATAGATAGGCTTGTTTTTCTTGGTTTTGTTGTGAGTGCACAGGGGATTGAGGTTGATGAGGAGAAGGTTCAAGCAATTCGGGAATGGCCAATTCCTAAATCTATCTCTGAGGTGAGGAGTTTCCATGGCTTGGCAAGCTTCTATCGGAGGTTTGTGAAGGACTTCTCTACCATAGCAGCCCCACTCACAGAGGTGGTAAAGAAGGAAGTTGGGTTCAAATGGGGGGAAGCGCAACAAAGGGCGTTTGATACTTTAAAATCCATTCTTTGTTCTGCTCCTATTTTAGTTTTACCTGACTTTGATAAAACATTTGAGGTTGAGTGTGACGCTTCTGGTGTAGGTATTGGTGCAGTGTTGATGCAGGAACGAAAGCCTATTGCCTATTTCAGTGAGAAACTCAATGGGGCGCAGCTCAATTATTCAACCTATGACAAGGAGCTGTATGCTTTAGTGAGAGCATTGGAGGTATGGCAACATTACCTTCTACCCAAAGATTTTGTCATACACACTGACCATGAGTCTTTAAAGCACCTTAAGGGACAAGGTAAGTTGAACAAGAGACATGGTAAGTGGGTTGAATTCATTGAACAGTTTCCTTTTGTGATTAAATACAAGCAAGGGAAAGAAAATATTGTGGCTGATGCACTTTCTAGGAGGTATGCTTTAATTACTACTCTTAATGCTAAGTTGTTAGGATTTGAGCATATAAAATTCTTGTATGTTGATGATGATGACTTCGGTCTTGTTTGGAGTGCATGTGAACATGGGGCCTTTAACAAGTTCTTTAGGCATGAGGGGTTTTTATTTAAGGGAAATAAACTTTGTATACCCAAATGTTCTATGCGTGAATTGCTTGTGTTAGAGTCACATTGTGGGGGACGTATGGGGCATTTTGGGGTCCTTAAGACATGTGATATACTTCCTGAACATTTCTTTTGGCCACAAATGCGTAGAGATGTAGAGAAATTGTGTGGTGTGTGCATAGCATGTAAGCAAGCTAAGTCTAAATCTATGCCTCATGGCCTTTATATGCCTGTACCTGTACCTACTTTGCCTTGGACTGATATTTCTATGGATTTTGTGCTTGGATTGCCCAGAACAAAGCGTGGTAGGGATAGTATTTTTGTTGTTGTGGACAGGTTTAGTAAGATGGCACACTTCATTGCATGCCATAAGAGTGATGATGCTGTCCATGTTGCTGAGTTGTTTTTCAGGGAGGTTGTGAGATTGCATGGGGTGCCACGCACCATAGTCTCAGACCGTGATGCCAAGTTCCTTTCTCATTTTTAGCGTGTTTTATGGGGTAAGCTTGGTACAAAGTTGCTGTACTCTACTACTTGTCATCCCCAAATGAATGGCCAGACTGAGGTAGTCAATAGAACTCTTGGTACTTTGCTTCGAGCGGTGGTTGGTAAGAATCTGAAAACCTGGGAGGATTGTTTGCCTTTCATTGAATTTGCTTATAATAGGTCTATACATTCTTCTAGTGGTTATAGTCCATTTGAGCTTGTGTATGGTTTTAATCCTTTGACTGTACTTGATTTATCTCCTTTGCCTTTGAGTGAAATTGCTAACTTAGATGGCGAAAAGAAGGCTGAATTGGTCAGGGAGATACATGCTAAAGCCAGGGCTCATATAGACATGAAGAACAAAAGCTATGCTGACCGTGCCAACAAGGGAAGGAGGCGTGTGGTATTTCAACCTGGAGATTGGGTTTGGGAGCACACGAGGAAGGAAAGATTCCCAAACCAATGGAAGGGAAAGCTTGCTGCCCGAGGTGATGGGCCTTTTCAAGTGTTGGACAGGATCAATGACAACGCCTACAAGATTGATCTACCAGGTGAGTATGGCGTGTCTGCTACCTTTAATGTTTCTGACCTTTCTCCATTTGATTATGATTCAGATTTGAGGACAAATCTTTTTGAGGAGGGAGGGAATGATACGGATCAAGGGAGCAAGGTGAAGGATCCTCTAGCTCTACCCGTGGGACCAATCACAAGAGCTCGTGCAGCCAAGCTACGAGCAGCCTTGAATGCATTTACTCAAGAACAAATCACATTGGAGCTTCAAGATCATAATTATGCAAGATGTGAGATTGAACTTGAAGAAATGCCAAAGCTTGTTATGGTACTGGAGGCGTGCAAAGAGGCTGCCCATTGATGCATTCTACATGGTTCTATACTTAGGCAAATTTAGGAGGATGTTATTTTATTATGAGCTTAAGTATGGGCTGTGTAGGGCCTCCGGCCCATTTGTCCTGTTTTTTGTTTTATCTTTTAGTGGACTTAATTAATTAGTAAGGTTGGTTGGGCTTATTTTCCAGAGTTGGGCCAGCCCTAGATTAGTTTATGTTTAAGTCAGGCTTGTTTTAATTAGTTAGCTTGGACTTGTATTTAGTTAAGCCCATTTGGGTCACATTAGGTTTAGGCCTGGGCTAATTTAAGTTAATAGCTAAATTAGGGTTAGCTTAGGTTATTTTATATTGTGTTGTAAGAGCTGCACGGCAGCCACCTTGAATTTTAATCAAAACAAACGTGTTTTCCTTTGTTCTTCAAGAACAACCGTGTTCTTCATCCTTGCATGAATAGAACCGAATTTTCCTTAGTAATTAGGCTTGTGAGTTCTACAAGATTAATTGCGCCAAGAATTTCAGAGTTGTTTTCAAGAGTACTTGAAGGTAAGTTTCTGATTCTTGTTCTAAATTCCTTGTTTTTCTCTCTTCAAGAGTACTTGGGGGTTAAAGGGATTAACGGGTACTTCCGTGATTGCATGCTTTCCGCTAGATTTCCTTATTGATTTGCAAGAGTACTTGTTAATTGGCTAGGGTCGTATTACAACATGCCTTCTTCTCTTGTTGGCACGGTTGGCATAGCCTTTGTTCTTCATGTTCATATGAACCCTAGCCTTAGCATGCATCTCCCTCACCAATGTAGGCTTCTTCTTACCATTAGGAAATCCCTGCAACAAAGAAACAGAACTAGAAGGTAGAGAAGAAGTGTCAATGTTAGTCAAATTACGCAAAAACTCCTTAAACCGAATCATTAGGACCGGTCTACCTACACTCACACTGTTTTGGATCTCTCTCTTTTTCACATACACAATTTGTTTCTCTTTTTCACTCACAATTGGGCCATTAATTTGTTTTGTTATTTTCGTGGCCTCTTTCCCTTCCTCCTTACTCTTTTCACTCTTTTGTTCTTTCAAACTTGAAGTTTAACTCTCTAATGGGCCATTAATTTGTTTTGTATCTTTTGTGGCCTCTTTCTCCTCTTTTTCTTCACTCTTTTCACTCTTTTCTTCTTTTGAAATCTCACTCTCATTCTTCCTCAAGGCCGAAACCTCTCTTTCACTCTCAATTACCTTCCTTTGATCTTCATATACTTCTTGAGGTGATAATGGATCAAGAACCATCTTTTTATCCTCAATTGAAGATTGGCAATCCTCTTCTGGAAACACATCTTCAAATTCTTGTAAAGGATCAACAAACATATTTGGCAAAGATGGATTAGGATCATTGATGGTCAAACAAACTTCTTTGCACAAAGGTACAAATATAGGTTGAATTTGTTTTTCCCTTTCTTCTCTCTCTTTCTTTTTATTTGCACTCAATATGTTTTCACTCATTTTATTTTTACACTCTTTTTCTTTATTGACAGCTTCAAAACTCATCTTTTGATTTCCATATTGGTCTTCACATGCTTCTTTTGAGAAAGATGAATTTGGACCAGTCATCCACCCATCCATTGTGAATGAATACCTATTGAGGTAATCCACACTTTTCTTTCTTTGCACCCATCCTGACTTATATTGTTCAAATTCCTAAAGCAATGGTTAGGATTATCGACCTCCTCACCTTCAAGAGTTTGAATTCTAGTCGATGTAGCACTAGGACGAGCTCTTGTTGTATTAGAGCGTCGGGCGGCTTTAATCTCCTTCAAATCCTTCCTCATATCTTGGAGGAAACTGTTGTAACTTCTAAACTATTCTTGGATTGACTCCATTACAAGTTTTAATTGAAAATCATCTATTTGACTTTCATCCACACTATTATCTGTACTCATGGTTAGTATTCAAAAGATAAAACACAAGAAGATTTGAGTTAATGGTAAATCACTCCCTCACGTGTTTGCACTCTTTAATCACTCCTTGCAATTCTTCCAATTGAACTTCAGAATCTTTGGTCAACCAACCAACTCAAAACCACGTTTAGAAACAAGGAATAAAACTTAATAATGAAAAGCAAACACAATTCTAGAAAGAAGACACAAAACGAGATGGATAGTAGCACAAGAATATAAACAATGCACTACTTTAATTATCAATTAGAGTGTAGTAAACAAGCAAACACACCCTAATAATGTAATAGAAGCAAAAGAAAGTTCACACAAAATAAAGAAACTAGAATATAAAAGACAATATTAGGATATAATGTATGAATTTAGCTTACTACAAAGCAAACCAAATATGGACCTAATTAATTCTACCCAAAACAAAGTAAGCAATCAAAGAATAACCAAAAGAAAACAATAGTAAGAATCGTGCACGGGCGTGCTAAAAAGAAGCACGGGCGTGTGTGTATTGCTTAGCCTAATAAGTGAAGGTCAGGCCCTAGCACGGTTGTGCTTGAGGTAAAGCACGGGCGTGCTGAGTTAAATCCCTTTTCAATGTATCCCAATTTAGGTAGGATTTTAGATTTGACAAGGATTGTAGTAGATTTGCTTAATCTCAAAAGATATGTTCAACTAATTCTTGTTATCTTATCCACAAGTAGTTAAGATTAGATTTTATCACAAGATTATAGTGGATAAACTCAATCCCATAATATAAGGTCAAATCTCTAAAGATTAGGAACTAATCCCACAAAATATGGTAAAATCCCACAAAATAAGGTAAAATCCCTAAGAATTAGGAACAAATCCCTCAAAATATGGTCAAATCCCTATGAATTAGGATCAAATCCCTTGGATTCAGAAACAAACAAGATCCACACAATCAATTTTAATGGTGGACGAAATTTTTATACTCTTTTTTTTTTTTTAGTCAACAAGATCTAAGATCAAAACTTCCAGATTTGAACAAGAATGAAATTAACAATTTTAATTGAAGCAAATTCGAAATTAACTAAGCAAAACAAGAAAACACAAACACAAGAACAAGATGAAGAAGAAAACAAACACAAGAACAAGAAGAACAAGAAAACAAATAAACACAAACCCTAGAACTAAGATAAATAAGAATTTACCTTAATCTTTGGCTCTGATACCAAACTGACGCGGAACCCTATGGAAATTTATTCCATGAACTCTATGACAAGTTTTGGAAGAGATCAAAGATCTAAATAAACTCCCTTCTATGGCACCCAAAGCTTAAAGAAGCAAGAACACCAATAATAGAGTAAAAGAATAAGATAAACGCCACAAAAGAATTGATAAGTTTACCTTGATTCTTGATGCAATTAGAAGAATGCAATCTCACACTTTCTCTAAAGCAAGAACACGCCAAAGCATGAAGAAGAAATTCTATTTCATTGATTTATTGATTGAATAATAATGTGAATAATTACAAAATAACAAGCTATTTATACTAATCTAAGAGGTCCAGATCCTTAAAGGATTTAGAGTTAGCTAAGGAGTAGGATTTAGCAAATCTAAACCAATTAAGGATATGACTAACAAATCTTAACAACTTAAGGATTTGGTTAACTAATCCAAATCAACTAAAGATTAGCTAAATCTAAATAAATCTAGGATAAGGAATAATTAATCCAAACCAACTAAGGATAAGGAGTAATTAATCCAAACCAACTAAGGATAAGGAGTAATTAATCCAAACCAACTAAGGATAAGGAGTAATTAATCCAAACCAACTAAGGATAAGGAATAATTAATCCAAACCAACTAAGGAATTAAGGATAAGGAATAATTAATCCAAACCAACTAAGGATAAGGACTAACTAATCCAAACAAATTAAGGATAAGAAATAATTATTCCTTATCCTTAGTTGGTTTGGATTAATTATTCCTTATCCTTAATTTGTTTGGATTAGTTATTCCTTATCCTTAGTTGGTTTGGATTAATTATTCCTTATCCTTAGTTGGTTTGGATTAATTACTCCTTATCCTTAGTTGGTTTGGATTAATTACTCCTTTTCCTTAGTTGGTTTGGATTAATTATTCCTTATCTTAGATTTATTTAGATTTAGCTAATCTTTAGTTGATTTGGATTAGTTAACCAAATCCTTAAGTTGTTAAGATTTGTTAGTCATATCCTTAGTTGGTTTAGATTTGCTAAATCCTACTCCTTAGCTAACTCTAAATCCTTTAAGGATCTGGACCTCTTAGATTAGTATAAATAGCTTGTTATTTTGTAATTATTCACATTATTATTCAATCAATAAATCAATGAAATAGAATTTCTTCTTCATGCTTTGGCGTGTTCTTGCTTTAGAGAGAGTGTGAGATTGCATTCTTCTAATTGCATCAAGAATCAAGGTAAACTTATCAATTCTTTTGTGGCGTTTATCTTATTCTTTTACTCTATTATTGGTGTTCTTGCTTCTTTAAGCTTTGGGTGCCATAGAGGGGAGTTTATTTAGATCTTTGATCTCTTCCAAAACTTGTCATAGAGTTTATGGAATAAATTTCCATAGGGTTCCGCGTCAAAGAAGGAGAAGAAGAAAAGGAAAAAGGAGAGAAAGAAAAGACAGAAAAAGAAAAAGCTGAGAAAAAGAAGAAGGGAGTGATACGAATTCGCTCTTACTCAACCATAGAGCTCAAGGGAGCATGGGTACCTCAACTTCTAACTAAGATTCGAGGATGAATCTTTTCGAGGAAAGGGGGAATGATACGGATTCGCTACCACTCAACCATAAAGCTCAAGGAAGCATGGAGAACACCTAAGTTTCTCACATTGATGGAAGCACATGTTGAGTTGGAACCTGAATTTCTAGCATATGGCAAAGCCCAGACCGTGCTAGGTTAGAATGCCCGTGCAAGGTAGCATGCCCAGGCCATGCTAGAGTCTGCCTCTAGCGAGTCCAATTATGTTTATTTTGAGTTTTAACAATGTTAATGGGTTGGGCCTCCTATAATTCGGCCCCCTTGGATTTTATCCTTGATTTGTTTAGATTTAGCTAGTCTTTAGTTGGTTTGGATTAATTATTCCTTATCCTTAGTTGGTTTGGATTAATTATTCCTTATCCTTAGTTTGTTTGGATTAGTTATTTCTTATCCTTAGTTGGTTTGGATTGATTATTCCTTATCCTTAGTTGGTTTGGATTGATTATTCCTTATCCTTAGTTGGTTGGTTTGGATTAATTATTCCTTATCCTTAGTTTGTTTGAATTAGTTATTCATTATCCTTAGTTGGATTGGATTAATTAGTCCTTATTCTTAATTGGTTCAGATTAGCTAAATCCTTATCCTTAGCTGATTTAGATTAATTATTCTAAATCCTTTAAGGATCAGGACCTCTTAGATTTAGTATAAATAGCTTGTTATATTGTTAAACAAAACACAATTCAATGAAATAAGAAATCTACAGATTTTGTTCATGCTTAGGCGTGTTCCTTTGATTAGAGAGATTGTGAGAGTGCATTCCTCTAATTGCATCAAGAATTAAGGTAAAGTTATCAATTTACTTGTGGCGTTTATCTTATTACTCTATTATTGGTGTTCTTGCTTCTTTAAGCTTTGGGTGCCATAGAGGGGAGTTTAGTTTGATCTTTGATCTATTCCAAATCTTGTCATAGAGTTCTTGGAATTAATTTCCATAGGGTTCCGCGTCAGTTTGGTATCAGAGCCAAAGATTAATGTAAATTCTTATTTATCTTAGTTCTAGGGTTTGTGATTATTTGTTTTCTTGTTTTCTTAAATTCCTGTGTTTGTCTTATTGTTTTGCTTAGTTTTAATTTTGAATTTCGCATCATTGTGATTTCTTTAGTTTCGTTCTTGTTTCTATAAAAAAAAAATTCTGGAAGTTGTGATCTTAGATCTTGCTAAATTAGATCTGTAAAAAAAAAAAAAAAAAAAAAAGAGTAAGAAAAATTCGCCCACCATTGATGCTTGAGTTGTGTTGTGTGGATTTTGTTCCTAATTCATAGGGATTTTGTTCCTAATTCATAAGGATCTTGTTCCTAATTCATAGGGATTTTGTTCCTAATTCTTAGGAATTTGACTTTATTTTGTGGAGATTTAGCTTATCCACCATAATCTTTTGATAAAATCTAATCTTAAATACTTTGTGGATAAAGTAACAAGAATTAGTTGTCCATATCTTTTGAGATTAAGCATATCTACTACAATCCTTGTCAAAATCTAATCCTACCTAAATTGGGTTACATTGAAAGGATAAAGAAGGATACAAGTCAGCACGCCCGTGCTTCACCACAATCACGCCCGTGCTAGGCTCTGACCTTATAAAAAAAATTGAATTTTTTTGGATTATTCTTTGATTACTTGCTTTGTTTTGGGTAGAATTAATTAGGTCCATATTTGGTTTGCTTTGTAGTAAACTAAATTCATACATTATATCTAGAAATTGTCTTTTAAATTCTAGTTTCTTTATTCTTGTTTGAGCTTTCTTTTGCTTCTATTACATTATTAGGGTGTGTTTACTTGTTTACTACACTCTAATTGATAATTAAGTAGTGCATTATTTTGTTCTTGTGCTGCTATTCATCTCGTTTTTGAGTCTCCTTTCTAGAAATTGCGCTTGCTTTTCATTGTTAAGGTTTATTCCTTGTTTCTAAACATGCTTTGAGTTGGTTGTTTGACCTAAGATTCTGAAGTACAATTGGAGGAATTGCAAGAAGTGATTAAAGAGTGTAAACACGTGAGGGAGTGCTTTACTATTAACTCAAATCTTTTCGTGTTTTCTATTTTGAATACTAACCATGAGTGCAGGCAAGTCTGAAGATAATAGTGAGGATGGAAGTCAAATAGAGGATTCCCAATTGAAACTTTTAATGGAGTCAATCCAACGGCAGTTTAGAATCTACAACAGTTTCCTCCAAGATATGAGAAAGGAGTTGAAGGAGATTAACGCCGCCCAACACTCTAATATAATGAGAGCTCGTCTTAGTACTACACCAGCTGAGAAGAAGAAGGAGAAAGAAGAGAAAGGAAAAGCTAAATTGGAAGAATCAGAAAAGGAAGAAAAGAAAGAGAATTTGAAAGAAGAAGAGAAAGAAAAGGAATCAGAAGAGGAAAAGAAGGAAGAGACAGAAAAAGAGAAGGAGACAGTAACTGAGAAGGAAGCAGAACCAGAAAAAGGAGAAGAAACAAAAGAGAAAAAGGAGTTTGAAAAGATAGAAAAAGAAGAGAAAATAGAAGAAATCAATGATGCTGAGACAGAAAAACTGGTGTTAAGTGAAGAAGATAGGTCAGGTGAGGTTAAAACTGAAAAAGAATCTGAGCTTTTATCAACTCAAAGGAGTAGAGAAGCTATGCTAAGAAGAATAGAAAAAGAGCTTATAGAAGAGCAAAATAAGGAGCTTGATGAGGCAATAAAACATTGCAAGAGTATGATTGAACATAATCAATCTCTCATTAAGTCCTTGGAAAGAGTGAAAGATGTTAATGAAAGGAAGCTAGCTACTCTGAAAGTTAAGGGAACACCCTACACTCCTGCCTCAGAGAAATCAAAGAAAGTAAAGGACACTGCGGGTAAGCATAAGGCTCATGGAAGGAAGCCTCCATTGCACCCTTCTTCTAAATGACCGGAGAGCTCCACTGAAACCACTCCTACTCAGAATCTTAGAAGTTCTAAGAGACTTAGAACTGACCCCAAGTGATACGGATCCACTATCACCAACCACCTATGGAGCTCAAGGAAACAAGGACCACAACAATGGCAATCCATTAGCACTACCTAGTGGACCAATTACAAGGAGCCGTGCAAAGAAGTATGGAGCAACCATGTCCTTATACATTCAAGGGCAAATCACACGAGAGCTCCATGACCTTGCTTTCAACAAGTGCTATGAAGAACTTGAAGAAACACCTAAGTTTCTCTCATTAATAGAAGCACATGTTGAGTTGGTAAGCACGCCCGTGCAAGGTGGCACGCCCCAGACCGTGCAAGCTACTGCCTCTCAAGGGACAACATATGAATTGGAGCACACCCGTGCCAATTAGCACGCCCCAAACCGTGCACTTCTCTGCCTCTCGCGAGGGACACACATACATGCGCGCACGCCCGTGCCAATCAGCACGCCCCAGGCCGTGCACTTCTCTGCCTCTCGCGAGGAACACACATACATGCGCGCACGCCCGTGCCAATCAGCACGCCCCAGGCCGTGCACTTCCCTGCCTCTCAAATATTAGTTAGCTTATTTTGTGTTTTTGCAATGCTAATGGGTTGGGCCTCCAATATTTCGGCCACCCTTGAATAATTAGCCTTATTTTGATTAGATTTAGTCAATCTTTAGTGGATTTGGATTAGATCTCCAAATCCTTAAGTAGTTATGATTTTGTTAGTCAACTCCTTAGTTGGTTTAGATTTGCTAAATCCTACTCCTTAGCTAACTCTAAATCCTCTAAGGATCTGGACCTCTTAGATTAGTATAAATAGCTTGTTATTTTGTAAATTTTAAAACAGACAATTAATGAATTAAAGAGAGTTTCTTCTTCAACTTCATGCTTAGGCGTGTTCATGTTTTTAGAGAGTGTGAGATTGCATTCTTCTAATTGCATCAAGAATCAAGGTAAACTTATCAATCTAATTGTGGTGTTTATCTTATTCTTTTCTCTATTATTGGTGTTCTTGCTTCTTTAAGCTTTGGGTGCCATAGAGAGGGGTTTAGTTTGATCTTGGATCTCTTCCAAAACTTGTCATTGAGTTCATGAAATTTATTTTCATTGGGTTCCGCGTCACCAAGCCTCTCTGATTTTTGTGTTGTGAACAATTTTTTTTTACTTTATCTCTGTAGGTTGTATCGTTTGAATTCTGTTTATTTATTTTTATTATGCTCTGATCATTACTAACCCTTTTGTATGATGACAAAAAAGGGGAGAACATAGGATATTTTGATGATTAAGTTCGTACTCTGCTTATGTGTAGTAAACTTAGTACTTATATCTTATTGCTTACTATTTTCTAATCTGTGTTATCTATATGTTCTATTTTGGTGAGCTATATAGTTCACATGATGAACTGAGTGTTTTAGAATTCACATGATGAACTGAGTGTTTGACGCGGAACCCAATGGAAATAAATTCCATGAACTCTATGACAAGTTTTGGAAGAGATCCAAGATCTAAATAAATTCCCCTCTATGGCACCCAAAGCTTAAAGAAGCAAGAACACTAATAATAGAGTAAAAGAATAAGATAAACGCCACAAGTGAATTGATAAGTTTACCTTGATTCTTGATGCAATTAGAAGAATGCAATCCCACACTCTCTCTAAAGCAAGGACACGCCAAAAGCATGAAGAAGAAGTCTATTTTATTGATTGAATAATTTGTTAATAATTACAAAATAACAAGCTATTTATACTAATCTAAGAGGTCCAGATCCTTAAAGGATTTAGAGTTAGCTAAGGATAAGGATTTAGCAAATCTAAACCAACTAAGGATATGACTAACAAAATCATAACAACTTAAGGATTTGGATAGCTAATCCAAATCTACTAAAGATTAGCTAAATCTAAACAAATCTAGGATAAGGATTAACTAATCCAAATCAACTAAAGATTAGCTAAAATCTAAACAAATATTGGATAAGGAATAATTAATCCAAACCAACTAAGGATAAGGAATAATTAATCCAAACCAACTAAGGATAAGGAATAATTAATTCAAACCAACTAAGGATAAGGACTAACTAATCCAAACAAACTAAGGATAAGGAATAATTAATCCAAACCAACTAAGGATAAGGAATAATTAATCCAAACCAACTAAGAATAAAAATAAAAGGGTGGCCCAATTTATTGGTGACCCAACCCATTAACAACATTACAACTCAAAACTAACAAAAATGGGCTAACTTATTACGCTAAAGTTAGGCTCTAGTATGGCCAGGGCATGCCATATGCTGGAATTTCAGATTCCATCTCAACATGTGCTTCCATTAATGTGAGAAACTTAGGTCTCCATGCTTCCTTGAGATCTATGGTTGAGTGGTAGCGATTCCGTATCAAACTGACGCGGAACCCTATGGAAATTAATTCCAAGAACTCTATGACAAGATTTGGAAGAGATCAAAGATCTAAATAAACTCCCCTCTATGGCACCCAAAGCTTAAAGAAGCAAGAACACCAATAATAGAGTATAGAATAAGATCAACGCCACAAAAGAATTGATAAGTTTACCTTGATTCTTGATGCAATTAGAAGAATGCAATCTCACACCCTCTAAAAACATGAACACGCCAAAGGCATGAAAGAAGAAGATCTCTCTTTGATTAATTGATTGAATAATGTGTTAATAATTACAAAATAACAAGCTATTTATACTAATCTAAGAGGTCCAGATCCTTAAAGGATTTAGAGTTAGCTAAGGATAAGGATTTAGAAAATCTAAACCAACTAAGGATATGATTAACAAAATCATAACAACTTAAGGATTTGGATATCTAATCCAAATCTACTAAAGATTAGCTAAATCTAAACAAATCTAGGATAAGGATTAACTAATCCAAATCAACTAAAGATTAGCTAAAATCTAAACAAATCTAGGATAAGGAATAATTAATCCAAACCAACTAAGGATAAGGAATAATTAATCCAAACCAACTAAAGATAAGGACTAACTAATCCAAACAAACTAAGGATAAGGAATAATTAATCCAAACCAACTAAGGATAAGGAATAATTAATCCAAACCAACTAAGGATAAGGAATAATTAATCCAAACCAACTAAGGATAAAAATAAAAGGGTGGCCCAACCCATTAACAACATTACAACTCAAAACTAACAAAAATGGGCTAACTTATTACGCCAAAGTTAGGCTCTAGTATGGCCAGGGCATGCCATATGCTGGAATTTCAGATTCCATCTCAACATGTGCTTCCATTAATGTGAGAAACTTAGGTGTTCTCCATGCTTCCTTGAGATCTATGGTTGAGTGGTAGCGATTCCGTATCATTCCCCCTTTCCTCGAAAAGATTCGTCCTCGAATCTTAATTAGAAGTTGAGGTATCCATGATGGAGCATGACTTCTTGTAATTGATCCACTAGGTAGCACTAATAGATTTTTCATGTTGTTCTTCTTGCTCCCTTGAGTTCCATGGATGAGTGATGGCGGATTCGTATCATTCCCCCTTTCCTCGAAAAGATTTGTCCTCAAATCTGCATCCATGTCAAAAGGAGACAAATCACTAATATTGAAAATAATGGAAACACCATGCTCACCTAGTAAGCCTATCTTGTAGGTGTTGTCATCAACGTGCTCCACGACTTGGAATGGTCCATCTCCATGTTCATCAAGCTTAATCTTTCCTTGGTTGGAAAACTTTTCCTTGCGAAAATGTACCCAAACCCAAACTCCAGGTTTAAACACATCATGCCTTCTTCTCCTGTTGGCACGGTTGGCATAGCCTTTGTTCTTCATGTTCATATGAACCCTAGCCTTAGCGTGCATCTCCTTCATCAATGTAGGTTTCTTCTTACCATTAGGGAACTCCTGCAACAAAGAAACAGAACTAGAAGGTAGAGAAGAAGTGTCAATGTTAGTCAAATTACGCAAAAACTCCTTAAACCGAATCATTAGGACCGGTCTACCTAGACTCACACTGTTTTGGATCTCTCTCTTTTTCACATACACAATTTGTTTCTCTTTTTCACTCATAATTGGGCCATTAATTTGTTTTGTTATTTTTGTGGCCTCTTTCCCTTCCTCCTTACTCTTTTCACTCTTTTGTTCTGTGGCTTCTTCCTCTTCTTTTTCTTCACTCTTTTCACACTTTGAATCTTTTGAACTCGAAGCCTCACTCCCATGTTCTCTCAAAGTTGAGGTCACTTCCTTAGGTAGCTTCTCTTGGTCATCATATTCTTCAAACTTTTGCAAAGGATCAACAAACACACTTGGCAAAGATGGGTTAAGATCATTGAGGGTTAAACAAACTTCTTTGCACAAAGGTACAAATATAGGTTGAATTTGTTTTTCCTTTTCTTCTCCCTCTTTCTTTTTATTTGCACTCAGTATGTTTTCACTCATTTTATCTTTACTCTCTTTTTCTTTATTGACAACCTCAAAATTCACCTTTGGCTTTCTACATTGGCCTTCATACTCTTCTTTTGAGGAACATGATCTTGGGCCAGTCATCCATCCATCCTTTGTGAATGAATACCTATTGAGGTAATCCATATTTTTCCTTCCTTGCACCCTTCCTGATTTATTGTTCAAATCCCTAAAGTAATGAGTAGGGACAAATTTTTGGTGCATCAACTCCTTCATGATCTCCCATGGTGGTACAAGTTGCATTCCTTTTCTTTTTCTATTTAATAGCAATTGTTCCCACCAAAACATGGCATAACCTTTGAATTCAACAGCAGCAAGATGAGATTTCTTTTCTTGAGAATAGTTATGGCATTCAAAGATTTGTTCTACCTTTCTCTCCCATTCAAGGTATTCTTCAGCATTGTTGTTACCTTTGAATTCTGGAATTCTCATCTTGATTGATCCCAAGTCTGCATCAAGTTTATTAGTATTTTCAGTATCTTCATCATCATGGGCTTGAAATCTAGCTTGTGGACGAGCTCTTGTTGTGTTAGAATTTTGTGAAGCCCTTATCTCTTGCAATTCCTCCCTCATGTCTAGGAAAAGATTATTGAAGGTTCTAAACTGTCCTTGGATTGATTCCATTACAAGTTTTAATTGGAAATCGTCTATTTGACTTTCATCCTCACAATTATCTGCACTCATGGTTAGTATTCAAAAGAGAAAAACACAAGAAGAATTGAGTTAATGGTAAATCACTCCCTCACGTGTTTACACTCTTTAATCACTCATTGCAATTCTTCTAATTGAACTTCAGAATCTTAAGTCAACCAACCAACTCAAAAGCACGTTTAGAAACAAGGAATAAATCTTAACAATAAAAAAGCAAGCACAAATTCTAGAAAGAAGACTCAAAAAGAGATGGATAACAGCACAAGAACAAAACAATGCACTACTTAATTATCAATTAGAGTGTAGTAAACAAGCAAACACACCCTAATAATGTGATAGAAGCAAAAGAAAGATAAAACAAGAATAAAGAAACTAGAATTTTAAAAGACAATTTCTGGATATAATGTATGAATTTAGTTTACTACAAAGCAAACCAAACATGGACCTAATGAATTCTACCCAAAACAAAGCAAGCAATCAAAGAAAAATCCACAAATAAAAGATTTTTTTTTATAAGGTCAGAGCCTAGCGAGTGTGCTAATTGTGAAGCACGTGCGTGCTGACTTGTATCCTCTTTTATCCTATCAATATAACCCAATTGATACGACCCTAGCCAATTAACAAGTACTCTTGCAAATCAACAAGGAAGATCTAGCGGAAAGCATGCAATTACGGAAGTACCCGACAATCCCTATAACCCCCAAGTACTCTTGAAGAGAGAAAGCAAGGAATTTAGAACAAGAATCAGAAACTTACCTTCAAGTACTCTTGAAAACAACTCTGAAATTCTTGGTGCAATTAATCTTGTATAACTCACAAGCTTAACTACTAAGGATATTTTGGTTCTATGAAGAACACAATCTGTTCTTGAAAGAACAAGAAGAAAACGTTTTGTTTTGATTTCAATTCAATGGTTGGCTAAAAATCCCGTTTTACATCTTAAGGAGGCTATATATAAGCCCCAAACAAACATAACCCTAAAGAAGAGTATCTAACTAGGCTGCCCTAAGGCCAAAACACATGGGCCTAACTAGTACACACAAAATATAATCATTTCTAGCCCAAAATAGACAACTTAATATTGGGCAGATTGCATGCATCATAAAATCAACCCAAAACAACTTAAATAAACACTATGGGCCCATATCCCTTACATATTAATTAGACCAAAACAAGCAATAAGGGATAAGACCACATCCAAGCAAAGTCCACTAGAATCCATTAGGAGGCACCAATGGATCCATATCATTCCCCCTTTCCTCAAAAAGATTCGTCCTCGAATCTTAGTTAAAAGTTGAGGTATCCTTTTGCTTGCGAGGATCAGTCCACTTTTCCTTAGAATCCATGCCCTTTTCTTTACTCTTCTTCTCCTTTTTAGATCGTATTGAACTCCATTGGTTGCTGCAACCTGAATATGCCTTTGCAACTCCTTTGTCTCCATTGGATTGCTTCTATTGGCTGGTCGATTTGGAATGTTGGAGCCAAGAATGAAGTCGATTTGATGATCTATCCCTCTCAAAGGTGGCAATCCACTAGGCAACTCTTCAGGAAAGTCATTAGTGAACTCCTCTTTCTCTCTCTCAAACAACTTTTTCTGATCACTATTCACTTCTTGAGGTGTCAATGGTGCAAGAACCACCTCTTTACCGTCAAATGAAGATTGGGCAATCTCTTCTAGAAATGCATGTTCAAAGTCCTGCAAAAGATCAACAAACACACTTGGCAAGGATGGGTTAAGATCATTAGTGGCCAAATAAGCTCCCTTGCACAAAGGTACAAGTATAGGCTGATTGTGGTACAAAGCATGTGTATCCTCACTTGCCCTAGCTATCAAACTCACATTCTTTTCTTTTTCTTTTTCCTCTTTCTCTTTTTTTGCACTCTGTTTATTTTCACTAATTTTATTTTGAATCTCCTTTTCTTTCTTTATAACATCAAATCTCATGGTTTCATTTTTACATTGATCTACATATACTTCCTTTGACCAAACTGGTGTTAGAATGGTCTTCCGCTCATCCTTTGTGATTGAATACCTATTGAGGTAATCCACACTTTTCCTTCCTTGCACCCTTCCTAACTTATTGTTCAAATCCCTAAAGTAATGATCAGGATTATCAACCTCCTCATCTTCAGGAGTTTGAAATCTAATTGGTGTAGTACTAGGACAAGCTCTTGTTGTACCCCTCCTTGTGGCATTGTGGTCATGTCTTTCCGTCTGTTGTTCTTGAAGCTCTAATCTGTCATTAAAGCTCTCCATAAACCTAGTGATTCGTCCCATCTCTCCAGATAGAGCATCTAGAAAGGCTTGTAGATTTGGATCTTCAATTTTAAGAGGGCTGTCATTCTTATCTCTAGATGAATCAGACATCCTGAAATAGAATACAAACACAAAACTAAAGGAAATGGTTAGTTTATCACTCCCTCACGTGTTTCTCTCTTTATATGTGGGTTTCACTCCAGCCTTTTACCACTCTTTCCACTTGAATAATTGCACTTCAGAATCCCAAAGTTGCTACAAAAGTCAAGAGAAAGTTAGGAAAAACAAAGAATATAATTAAGTAATGCACAAACTCTATCAAGAAATCACAATGTTTGAATGGCAATACAAGAATAAGAAAGGTGTATTGCTAGAAATCAATAAACTAAAGTGTAGGAACAAGCAAATAACACTTTAGCAATGTTAAATGAAGCAAAGATAGCACACAAACAAGAATTTAAAAGACGATTTAGGGATACAGTGTATGAATTTAGTTCGCTACAAAGCAAACCAAATATGGACCTAATTAATTCTACCCAATCAAAGCAAGCAAACAAAGAAAAACCAAAAAAAAAAAAAAAAAAAATTTAAGGTACTGTAGCAAGTTTGCTTCTGAGTTCCTGTAGCAAGTTACTGTAGCAGACGTTTTAAGGTACTGTAGCAAGTTTGCTTCTGAGTTCCTGTAGCAAGTTACTGTAGCACAACGTTTTTGATTTATATCCTCACTTAACCTACAAATGTGACCCAATTTAGGTAGGGTAAGAGCTTAACAAGGTATAAGTGGATGGTTTGTGTCTCCCAATTCAATTTAGGTAGGTAATGACTTAGTCCAACAATGACTTTTGTGTCTCCCCATTCAATTTTAGGTAGGTAATGACTTTGTCCAACAATGATTTTATGTCTCCCAATTCAATTTTTTTTTTTTTTTTTTTTTAGGTAGGTAATGTCTTTAACAACCAATTCAGATCCAGATTTTTTTTTTATCAAGAAATAAGCAAACAACAAGAATATTCAAAGATAGATCTTGAATTAGTCAAAGGGTAACTAGAAAATGATGCAAACAATAAGAAGATACAAAGAGAAAACTAGATTCAAGAAGATTTAACAAGAAAATTCTAGATCCAAGAAGATCTAATGAGAAATTGTCTAGACCCAACAAGATCTAAAGAGATAATGTCTAGATCGAACAATATTTAAAGATTTTTTTTTTTTTTAAGTCCCTAACCCTAGGATAGATTGAAATCCACAACCACAGTGCTCTGATACCAGATGATACGACCCTAGCCAATTAACAAGTACTCTTGCAAATCAACAAGGAAGATCTAGCAGAAAGCATGCAATCACGGAAGTACCCGACAATCCCTATAACCCCCAAGTACTCTTGAAGAGAGAAAGCAAGGAATTTAGAACAAGAAACAGAAACTTACCTTCAAGTACTCTTGAAAACAATTCTGAAATTCTTGGTGCAATTAATCTTGTAGAACTCACAAGCTTAACTACTAAGGATATTTTGGTTCTATGAAGAACACAATCTGTTCTTGAAAGAACAAGAAGAAAACGTTTTGTTTTGATTTCAATTCAATGGTTGGCTAAAAATCCCGTTTTACATCTTAAGGAGGCTATATATAAGCTCCAAACAAACATAACCCTAAAGAAGAGTATCTAACTAGGCTGCCCTAAGGCCAAAACACATGGGCCTAACTAGTACACACAAAATATAATCATTTCTAGCCCAAAATAGACAACTTAATATTGGGCAGATTGCATGCATCATAAAATCAACCCAAAACAACTTAAATAAACACTATGGGCCCATATCCCTTACATATTAATTAGACCAAAACAAGCAATAAGGGATAAGACCACATCCAAGCAAAGTCCACTAGAATCCATTAGGAGGCACCAATGGATCCATATCACCAATTTAGTTAGGATTAGATTTTGACAAGGATTATAGTGGATAAGCTTAATCTAAAAAGATATGGATAACTAATTCTTGTTACCTTATCCACAAAGTAGTTAAGATTGGATTTTATCAAAGATTATAGTGGATAAACTTAATCTCCACAAAATAAGGTCAAATCCCTAAGATTTAGGAACAAAATCCCTATGAATTAGGAACAAAATCCACATAATAACTCAAGCTTCAATGGTGGACGAATTTGATTGGATTTTATCAAAGATTATAGTGGATAAACTTAATCTCCACAAAATAAAGTTAAATCCCTAAGATTTAGGAACAAAATCCCTATGAATTAGGAACAAAATCCACACAATAATTCAAGCTTCAATGGTAGACGAATTTGATTGGATTTTATCAAAGATTATAGTGGATAAACTTAATCTCCACAAAATAAGGTCAAATCCCTAAGATTTAGGAACAAAATCCTTATGAATTAGGAATAAAATCCACACAATAACTCAAGCTTCAATGGTGGACGAATTTTCTTCCCTTTTTTTGTTTTTTTTTTTTTTTTGAACAAAATCTAATTAGCAAGATCTAAGATCACAACTTCCAGAAATTTTTTTTTTTTGAACAAGAACAAAATTAACAAACACAATTGATGCAAATTCAAAATTAAAACTAAGAACAAGAAGACAAACACGAAAACAAGAAAAACAAGAAAAAACAAATAATCACAAACCCTAGAACTATGATAAATAAGAATTTATCTGATACCAAACTGACGCGGAACCCTATGGAAATTAATTCCAAGAACTCTATGACAAGATTTGGAAGAGATCAAAGATCTAAATAAACTCCCCTCTATGGCACCCAAAGCTTAAAGAAGCAAGAACACCAATAATAGAGTATAGAATAAGATAAACGCCACAAAAGAATTGATAAGTTTACCTTGATTCTTGATGCAATTAGAAGAATGCAATCTCACACCTTTTAAAAACATGAACACGCCAAAGGCATGAAAGAAGAAGATCTCTCTTTGATTAATTGATTGAATAATGTGTTAATAATTACAAAATAATAAGCTATTTATACTAATCTAAGAGGTCCAAATCCTTAAAGGATTTAGAGTTAGCTAAGGATAAGGATTTAGCAAATCTAAACCAACTAAGGATATGACTAACAAAATTATAACAACTTAAGGATTTGGATATCTAATCCAAATCTACTAAAGATTAGCTAAATCTAAACAAATCTAGGATAAGGATTAACTAATCCAAATCAACTAAAGATTAGCTAAAATCTAAACAAATCTTGTGCTGTTATCCATCTCTTTTCGAGTCTTCTTTCTAGAATTTGTGCTTCCTTTTTTATTGTTAAGATTTATTCCTTATTTCTAAACGTGCTTTTGAGTTGGTTGGTTGACTTAAGATTCTGAATTTCAATTAGAAGAATTGCAATGAGTGATTAAAGAGTGTAAACACGTGAGGGAGTGATTTACCATTAACTCAATTCTTCTTGTGTTTTTCTCTTTTGAATACTAACCATGAGTACAGATAATTGTGAGGATGAAAGTCAAATAGACGATTCCCAATTAAAACTTGTAATGGAATCAATCCAAGGACAGTTTAGAACCTTCAATAATCTTTTCCTAGACATGAGGGAGGAATTGCAAGAGATAAGGGCTTCACAAAATTCTAACACAACAAGAGCTCGTCCACAAGCTAGATTTCAAGCCCATGATGATGAAGATACTGAAAATACTAATAAACTTGATGCAAACTTGGGATCAATCAAGATGAGAATTCCAGAATTCAAAGGTAACAACAATGCTGAAGAATACCTTGAATGGGAGAGAAAGGTAGAACAAATCTTTGAATGCCATAACTATTCTCAAGAAAAGAAATCTCATCTTGCTGCTGTTGAATTCAAAGGTTATGCCATGTTTTGGTGGGAACAATTGCTATTAAATAGAAAAAGAAAAGGAATGCAACTTGTACCACCATGGGAGATCATGAAGGAGTTGATGCACCAAAAATTTGTCCCTACTCATTACTTTAGGGATTTGAACAATAAATCAGGAAGGGTGCAAGGAAGGAAAAATGTGGATTACCTCAATAGGTATTCATTCACAAAGGATGGATGGATGACTGGCCCAAGATCATGTTCCTCAAAAGAAGAGTATGAAGGCCAATGTAGAAAGCCAAAGGTGAATTTTGAGGTTGTCAATAAAGAAAAAGAGAGTAAAGATAAAATGAGTGAAAACATACTGAGTGCAAATAAAAAGAAAGAGGGAGAAGAAAAGGAAAAACAAATTCAACCTATATTTGTACCTTTGTGCAAAGAAGCAAAAGAAAGCTAA
>NC_143154.1:8769826-8867316 GCF_041381405.1 Jatropha curcas | reverse complement strand
GGGCAATCAAACAAATTATTTCCCCTTCCTCCATACCAAGTAATAGTATCAATATTTAATCACAATAAAAAAACTTAGCTATTCACAATCCATGCTTTAAACATCACCATCGGTCATTTATAGCTTAGCTATCTAAGATTAAGCAAAGACATACAATAATAAATAAATGGAAATAAATATTTACCTATCCTCTAGATCCTACTAGTTTAAATTATCCATATACATAAATACGTGAAACAATCATTTACCAATTATAATTCACTCTTTCTTTTTTTGTTTATCATTATATAACTAAGATCCCGGGTACAACCTAATAATCTGTATATCATCATCCTCACCAAGCACAAGTATCGGTGAGGAGCCCACTTTAATCGTCTATCAATCATAAATAAGCATTTATAATTCAACTAACATAGAATTTTGAAAGTGCACTGATTTATATATATTTGTCCTTTTAAAACAACACAAAACTCAACGTGACTATTGAAAATCCATAGAAATCGAACTTTTCTTATATTAAAATCATTTTTCATCCACCACCTATCTAATCCCCAGCGAGAATTAAATTTACAACCTCAAATGTACCTCATCAATCAATAGTTTATAGAAACAATTAAAAATAGTTACTGTTGCTACAAAATTTCTCAATTCTCTTCAAGAACTCAATTTACAACTTCAAATACTCATACCAAAAGCCACAAATCAAATAAACAACTAAAATGGCTGCTGCCAACCTAAGAAAATCATGTTGTATTTTTTTTTTTTTTTGTGTTTATATTTCTTTTGTGTTTATTTAAATCCATACTACGTATACTAGTTTGTTCATTTACGAACAAGGACTTGATGTATCACAATATATATCCCAGATCGAAGTAGTAATGTTAGTAAGTAGTTAGTTAGCTGCTGCCATTTCAAAATTGTTCTAATTTCTTATATAGAATCTACATTAAACACACTACCTTATACATTTCCTTATAAAATTTCAATTTTACAGTTCATTTGAAATGATAAAAATCAAAATTTCCTCCATAAGATACCAAGAACTCAAGCATATGGCTAACTAGCTTCTACCAATCTAATGAATCCTTGATTCTTCATAAAAATTTATAAGAAAAGCAATAGTCTAACTAGTTCTACATAGGAATTCAGTTATATATATAAATTTAAAGAGTAAAACTAAAGTTTCTAATTATTTACACATAAACGGTAGCTAATTTAGGGATTTAAACTCTACCTAACTTGATTTACGCATCAAATTCTATACCATTGTTCAAAGAATCGACTAAATGTACCAAAGAAGGCTGAAAGTCGACTTACCCAGCTGTAAAACGCACTGGAGATTGAAATTTTCCGGTTAAAGTGACAGGCAGCAGCTCCCTTGCTCAAAAATCATTTCTGTCGACGCTAGCTTGGCCGGAGGAGAGAGCAATGGAGAACAAAGAGGCGCTGGCGACGAGGAGAGCTGGTTTTGCCGGCTGGTGGCTGGTCTTGCCGGAAAAGAGAGAGAGAGAGCACTGAAGGAGGCTGCCGATCGGAAAAACTAAGTGTAGCTCGCTGTCCCTTCTCTTTCTCGCTAAATCGCGAGCTACAGGTGACTGGAGGTGGAGCAGCGATGGTTTGAGGTGCTGGAGACCAGCCGGACTGGCCGATAAGGTCTGGTGTCAACGGAAAAATCAAGAGAAAAGAAGAGTGAGCTGTCGATCGAAATCGCAGCTCCCTCTCTTGCTCACGACGCTGAAACAGGAACTCAAAATGGGGAAATGATGGCCCGAAGAGCTGATGGTGTGGAGATGTTGGTCAGGTCGGCGGAGCTTGAGCTCCGGTGAACAGAAAAGGAAGGGAGAGGACAGGGAAGGGCTGTCGGCTAATGGGAAGGAGAGCAAATTAGTTTAGGACAAAACAGTAATTTTATTTTTTAGTATTCTAGGTTTTCTAGAGAATGGGTGGTTTGGTTCAAATCGGATTTGATTCGGTCCAAATCATAGATTTTACATGGTTTGTTGGTTTTTTAATTGGTTCTAATTTAATTTGTAGGTTTGGTTTAGCTATTAAAATGTATTTGTTAGTAAATTTTGTTAATAATTTCATAAGGCACTCATTTATTTTAAATAACACAATATTCTACAATATCATTAGTTTAGAATTAATAATTACATTTTTAAATAAAAATAATTTTAAAAATAAATTTACAGGTCATTCCAATAACACTCTGAACTTGTCGATTTGTTACAATTGCATCCTAAGAGTAAATTAAGGTTAAAATTTTAATTAAAATCTATATTTATATAAATGTGAGAATGTGGGGGAATAATGAAATTTTCTATAATAGCGTTAGATTAATTTGTAGTTTCAAATATATCCATTTAGTTAGATTTTTTTTTATATATTATATATAAAAGGGGGAAGAATATTGAAATTTCCTATAATATCGTTAGATTAATTTGTAATTCCTAATATATTCATTTAATTAGATTTTTTATGCTGGAATAAGTTGGAATAATAGGATTTCCTATAATAGCCTTAGATAAATTTATAATTCTTAATATATCCATTTAATTAGATTTTGTATGCATTTTAATTGAAGAATCATCTATACATTTTAAAATAAAAATCGTTTTAGGTTATAGTTTTTTATGCATTTTAATTAGAGAAAATATGCATACGTATTTTCTATATTTAATATTGCATATTATTGTCCAACAAATTTTATAATTAATAGATTTTGATGTTTTCAATTATAAGTTCTTGATATGTGTTTTCTAGAAAATAAATTGAAAAACTTAATTTAGGTACTGAAAATAAATTTTTAATTTTTAATTAATTACATTTTGAATTTTTAAAATATGGTAAACACTTTATCATTAACTCTATTAGTCAAATACAATCAAATTAAATCAAAATATTTTAAATATATTATTTCTCCTTTATTTATTTAATTTTTTTTTTTTTTAGATCATGGTTTACACGTTGCACATCATTGTATATGACTAATATCATATACAAATTTTTTCCTTTTCTAATGTAAAGAAATCTTATGAAAAAAATACGTTGTAAAGGTTTCAATTAATGTAAAATGGAAATTTGGGCATATTTGCTATCATTTTCATTTTTCAGTTTTTCTATATTAAGATAAAAAGATGAAAAATTTCAAGAGCTCTCTTTTTGTTTAATATTTTTTTTAATTTATGAAATTCTATTTAATTTTTCTATGATTTAAGTGGATGTATTTTTAAAAATAACTTTTTAAATAGATATAAAAATAATTAGAACTTAAATTTTAATTTTTAAATATTTTTTTAAAACAAATATATAGGAGTTTGAAATTTATGAATTTGATCTCATATATCCCTATCTATCAATTAAGAGAGGATCTTAATTACCAATATTATTATTTGCGCATTGATTTTTAAGGTTACACATTAACATTTATTTATATCATTTTGAAGCCTTTTTTAGCAAAGAAAAAATCTTGAAATAATTGAAATAAAGGTAGCAGCATGTTAATATAAACTTAGATATTACAAAATTTTTAGTTACCTCTAAATATATTTTTAATTTAATGAGTAATTGTCGTGTTTTTTTTTTCAACAAGTTCGTTTTTTATTACTCTTTTTGAAATAGTAGTCCTTTTATTTTTTTATTTTATAAAGTATATTAATTAAAAGGGAGAAAAATACTTTATATCATTAATTTTAAATGAGTAAAAATATATATTTAATTTTATTTTTTAATCATAATAAATAGTAATGTGATTTAATAAAAATTTATTCGAACAATATACTTAGATGTGCAAAATTATGAGTAGAATACTAGATATTAGTTATTATATTTAAAATAGGTATTTGAAATAAAATCAAACTCAAAAGCAAATTTAAATTAAAGAGTTGAAAATCTTGTAAGCATATATACTCTATTAACTCAAGTTGGATAACTTTAAAAAAAAAAAATACATAAGTTAGATAATGATTTTTGTTATGAATTAGTAGATGTCCAAGTAAGCTAGAAGTCTTATTCATTATTAGTCCTACGAGTCTATTTAATGTAGAAGTCTATTCCCGAATTATGTACCACCCATGTACCTATATATATGTGTGGCCTCCATCAATAAAGATCACTCTCATCTTTTGCTCTCTATTACTTCTCTTTATTCTCTCCTTAATTTGTCTATTATTTTATAAGCACGTAGCAAGCACGATTTTGTTCTACCACTCTACTCACAAAAGTTAAGATTAAACTTAAGGTACGTATTAATAATAGTGTTTGAATTATTTTATTGTGTATTGATTATGAACATATTATATCTTATATATAATTTTATTTTGATTAAACTCTTCCATAATATTATTATCTAATATAATTATTTTATAGTATTCTCCCATAATATCAAATCTTACAAAACTTGAGTTTGTGGCCCTTGATATCACGGGTAAGAACTATTTATTATGGATATTGGATGCTGAGATATATCTAGATGCTATGGGTCTTGGAGACACCATTACGGAAAGGAAAATCAAGAATCAAATCAAATCGCACTAAAACGATGATTTTCCTTTGACACCATCTTCATGAAGAATTGAAAATTGAATATCTGACAGTTAAAGATCCACTTGTTCTTTGGAATAATTTGAAGGAAAGGTATGACTACTAAAAGACTATAATTCTTCCAAAAGCTCATTATGAATGGATGCATATACGATTGCAAGATTTTAAAAACTGTAAGTGACTATAATTCTGTAGTTTTCTAAATTAGTTCTCAACTAAATTATATGGAGAAAACATTATTGATCATGATTTATTAGAGAAGACTTAACTAAAATTATGTGGAGAAAATATTACTAATCATGATTTATTAGAGAAGACTTTTTCTCCTTTTCATGCCTCGAATGTACTCCTGCAGTAGCAGTATCGAGAACTTTAAGAAATATTCTGAATTAATTTCACGTCTTCTTGTTGTTGAGCAAAACAATGAGCTCTTAATGAAAAATCATGAAGCCCGTCCAACTAGATCCGCTACATTATCTGAAGTGAATAGAACCACATATAATAATTGGCATGGGGATAATGAAACTCGCCTAACTAGACATGAAGCATTCCCTGAAGCGAATGCAACAAATGGGCATTGGCGTGGGCATGAACAAAGACGAAGATATACTCATCATCAAGAACATAGGCGAAATCATGGTCGAAATAATATTCGTGGCGTAATAGTCATAAAGATAAAAATAAAAATCATGCATCCCACCACAAGAAGTAGAAGAATAACGAGGAAAGGCAAGCAAATATGAATAATGGATCAAATCAGCATTCAGAAAATATATATCATCGATGTGGCATGAGTAGGCATTAGTCATGTACTTGTCGCACACCAAAATATCTTGTTGATCTCTACCAAGCTTCGTTAAAGAGGAGAAGAAAAAAATATAGAGATAAATTTTGCCCACAATTATGATGATTTAGAAGATGGTGCTATTGATGTTACTCATCTCGATGTTGCTGATTTCTTTAAGGAACATGATGGGAGAATTGATCATTTAATTGGCGATGGCAATGTGAATACCTCAAAATAGTTTGAGTTATTTATTTATTTATTCATTCATTTATTATTTTTATTATTTTAGACTTCTTAGTAATAGATATTTAATTTTGAATTGATGTCTAGTTCTTTTGAGATAGATATTTAAATTTACTAGTCTTCTTTATGACGTGCATTACTATGCTCATTATATGTTTCTTTATACTCGTTTAATTTTTTATTTATATAATATTAAAGTATAAATTTTTATTTAGATTGAGTGGTTAAATTATATTACACTTTATATATACAGTAAATATTTTTTTGTTCTATATCAACATACTGATTCATACAGTTTTTATTATACATTAGTTGCTTTCATTTTCTTTTTTAAGGAAAAACCAAACTAATTCATAAAAATCATCATATAGCTTCTATTATTCGTTTTATAATTAATTTACATGTTTTCTTCACTATAATCTCTTATAGTAAATAAATATACGTTAATAATAGAATAAGAAAACAATCTAATAAATCAAATTAAATATTTATAAACAATAATAAATTTTTATTTTTATATTTTTAGCCAATCAAAATCATGAAAGCATTTTCAAAAATTATTAATAAAATTATATTCTTTAATAGAAATAAGTCTCGAATTATATATAATATCAATGTAACTAATTAATTAAATTTGAGATGTTTAAAAACAATAACTTTTATCTTGTTTTTTGGCTAACCAAATTAGAAAGCAATTTGTAATTAAAGAAAATTAACTATACCCTTTTTAAATCAAATCTGAATCATCTAGATATATTTATTTAAAATAAATTCAAAAAAATGTAAAAAGTTTGAAGTGCCTCATTTACATATATTATTTAGAATAATAATATTGAAGCTAAATTATAAATAATAATAATTATTATTATTAAAAATTATTAAACGTTATTAAATTATTATTAATAATTTACATAATAATATAATGAAATAAAATATAATTTGACACAATAAGATAAAATAGTAAAAATTTAAAATTTTGAAATATTTAATTATCTATATTTATTTATCTATTAAAAAAAGTAAAAAAAAATCCAATCAAATTATAAAAATATTATATATACTTTTAGGTTAAAAATTTTTAATTAGTTAAAACTAAGGTTATTTAGGATATCTTAAATTTCACAAGGACAATACTGGTAATCCCATTATTCCTCCCCTCATTTTCACTTTTATATATAGTATAGATTTATATTTGATTGAATCAATTATATTCATAATTGATTATTATTATTATTATTATTATTATTATTATTATTATTGTTGTTGTTGTTGTTGTTGTTGTTGCTGCTCTGCTTCATTATCGTTCTTTTTTTGTTATTTTGTTCCTTATAATATATTATTTTTGTGAAGAAATTATGGATGCAACTCAATCCTTAGTTGGATTCAATAAAGGGGATGCAGATTTATGTATTGTTGATTGTGCAACATCGCACACCATACCTTAAGATGAAAAATATTTTTCTCACTTGATAATGAGTGAGGCTTATGTCAATACAATATCCAATAGTAAAAAAACAATTAAGGGTTCCGGAAGAGCAAATATATTACTACGTAAGGGGACAAATTTTATTCTTAATGAAGCATTATTCTCCCTCTAGTCTTGTAGAAATTTATTGAGCTTCAAAGATATTCGCTTGAATGGATATCACATTGAGACAAAAGATGTGGATAATATAGAATATCTCTATATTACAAATATTGTATTGGATAAAAAATGTGTCTTAGAGGAATTACCTTCTTTATCCTCTAGTTTACATTACATGCATATTTGCATAATTGAAATTAATATGGTTGTAAACCTGAAGTTTACAAATCCAAATGTTTTTAAAATTTGGCATGATCGATTGGGCCATCTCGGATTAATAATGATACGAAAAATTCTTGAGTCCTCATGTGGCATTCATTGAAGAACCAGAAGATTCTTCAAACTAATGAATTTTCATGTCCTGTTTGTTCTTAAGACAAATTGATTATTAGGCGTTCGCTAAGCAAAGTTCAAATTGAATCGCCTTCATTTCTGGAACGTATACAAGGGGATATTTGTGGATCAATTCATCTACCATATGGACCATTTAGATATTTTATGGTTTTGATAGATGCATCTACAAGGTCACATTTACGTTTATTATCAACTTGAAACCTGACATTTGCGAGATTACTAGCTCAAATAATTCGATTAAGAGCACAGTTTCCAGATTATACTATTAAGACAATTTGTCTTGATAATGCTGGCGAATTTACATCTCAGGCTTTTAATAATTATTGTATGGCAAATGTAATACTAGTTGAACATCCTATTGCTCATGTTCACACACAAAATGGTATGGCAGAATCATTTATTAAAAGATTACAATTAATTGCAGGGCCATTACCTATAAGTACACAACTCCCTATTTTTATTTGGGGACATGCTATTTTATATGTGGCATCAATTATTCGCATCAGGCCAACAAATTATCATAAATACTCCCATTTACAATTGGTTTTCGATCAGGAACCAAATATTTCCCATCTAAGAATTTTTGGATGTGCGATATATGTATAAATTGCTCCACCACAATGCACAAAGATGGTTCCTCAAAGGAGATTAGGGATATATGTTGGGTATGAATCTCCATCTATAATTAAATATTTAGAACCTTTAATTGGAGATTTATTTATGGCTAGATTTGCCCTTTGTCATTTTGATGAATCAATTTTCGTAACATTAGGGGGAGAAAATAAACAGATGGAAAGATAAATTAATTGGAGAGAATTATCATTATCATATCTAGATCCTCGTAGAAGGCAGTATGAAATGGAAGTACAAAAGATAATTTATTGGGAAAATGTTGTAAATCAATTGCCAGACGCATTTACTAACCCAAAAAGAGTGACTAAATCTTATGTACTAGCTGCAAATACTCCTGTTAGAATTAAAGTCACTAAAGGACAAACTGCCAATGCAAATGAGTCTAAGACACGCTTGAAGCGTGATAGATCAATCGGTTCCAAGATAAAAATCCTAGAAAAAGAAAATGAGCAAATATTCAAGATGGTCAAGTTCTAGAAGAGCAAATTACGGAATAAGTTCCTGGCGTGACTAATAAGTTTCCATAAGAAACTCAGGTACCTGAAATCATTGAAAATGTTGAGATCTTGATAAATTATGTCATGTCTGGACAAAAAGTTGAACCGATGTAAGATAAAAGTCAATGAAATTTTTTCATATAATGTAGCACTTTATATTGCGAAAGATGATGAGGATCTTGAACTTATGTCCATCGAAGAATGTAGACAAAGAGATGATTAGCCTAAATGGAAAGATGCAATTGAGACATAATTAAAGTCGCTTGAAAAACATAAAGTTTTTGGACCAGTAGTCCAAACACCAATAGATGTTAAGCCAGTGGGATACAAATGGGTATTTATGCGAAAACAAAATGAGAATAATGAAATTGTGAGGTACAAAGGAAGACTTGTTGCACAAGGCTTTTCGCAAAGACCTGGCATTGATTATGAGAACACTTATTCTCTTGTGGTGAATGCAATTACGCTTCGATATTTGAATAGTCTGGCAATTCATGAAAAAATTGAAATACGTCTAATGGATGTAGTCTGCCTATTTGTTGAAAGAAGGCTACCAAAATGATATTGCATGCCCATGCATTTTTAGAAGGAAATTGGGATCTATATTTGCCATTATTGCTGTTTATGTTGATGATTTAAATATTATTGGAACTCTTGAAGAGCTTTCCAAAATTGTGGATTATTTAAAGAAGGATTTTAAAATGAAAGACATTGGAAAAACAAAGTTTTGTCTTGGCCTAAAGATCGAGCATTTTCCAAATGGGATTTTTGTTCATCAATCTAAATACATATTCAAGGTCTTAAAATGATTCTATATGGATAAAGCACATCCATTAAGTACACTAATGGTTGTACGGGCACTAGATGTGAAAAAGGACCCTTTCGACCTCGAGATAATGATAAAGAACTTCTTGGTCATGAAGTACCTTTTCTTAGTGCAATAGGGGCACTAATTTATCTTGCTAGTCACACTCGACCTGATATAGCATTTGCTGTAAATTTGTTAGCAAGATATAGTTCTTCTCAAATACAAAGATATTGAAACGGAGTCAAGCATATATTTCAATGTCTTCAAGGTACAAAGGGATATTGGTTTATATTATGCTAATGTATCAAAATCAGATTTAATTGGCTATACAGATGCAGGTTATTTATCAGATCCACGTAATGGTAGATCTCAGACAGGGTACTTATTTACATCTGGAGGTATAGCTATTTCATGGCGTTCTACAAAACAAACTATAGCTGCTACTTCTTCTAACCATGCAGAAATTTTGGCAATTCATGAAGCAAGTCAAGAATATGTTTGGTTGAGGTCCATAATTCAATATATTCGAAGTACAAGCGATCTACCTTTCCAAAAAGAAGTCCCCACAATATTATACGAAGATAATGCTGCATGCATACACCAGTTAAAGGAAGGGCACATTAAAGGAGATAGGACAAAATATATTTCACCAAAATTTTTCTTCACTCATGACCGTCAAAAGAATGGTAATATCAATGTTCAACAAATTCAATCAAGTGACAACCTTGCTGATTTGTTCACTAAAGCACTCCTACTTCAAGTTTTGAAAAGTTGGTGCACAAAAATTAGAATGCATAGATTCAAATATCTCAAGTAATATCTTCATGAGGGGGAGTAAATACGCACTGCACCCTTATTCCCTTGAATCAAGGTTTTTTTGGTAAAAATTTTTAATGAGACAGTATTTCTTCGCGTATCTTCAAAAAGGAATCATGTACTCTTTTTCCTTCACTAAATTTTTCCCACAGGGTTTTTCTTAGTAAAGGTTTTAACGAGACATGTTCTTTGAAAAATGGACATCCAAGGGGGAGTGTTATGAAATTAGTGGATGTCCCATATAAGCTAGAAGTCTTATTCATTATTATTCTACAAGTCTATTTAATGTAGAAGTCTATTCCCCCAATTATGTACCACCCATGTACCTATATATATGTGTGGCTTCTCATCAATAAATATTACTCCCATCTTTTGCTCTCTATTACTTCTATTTATTCTCTCCCTAATTTGTCTATTATTTTATAATAATTATTAATATATTGTTTTCCACGTTACAACGGACCAATATTTTAAAAAGAATATAAATGAAAAATAATATTTTTTAGAGTAAATAATAAAGAAAAATGTTATTTTAAAGAGATATTCTCAAAAAAAAATGTTATTTTAAAGAGAGAAGTAGAAATATCATTTTCTTTTCAATTAAATATTAGAGTGTAAGACATGTAACAAAAAAAATATTTATTATATAAATAAAATGCAATACAAATTAACTATTGTATTTAGTTTAATCAAAATAAGAACTTATACTTTAATATTATATAAATAAAAATTAAACAAGTTAAAATGAGTATATAACGAGTAAAGTCAACATGTAACGCGCGTCATAAAAGAACTAGTAATTTAGAAAAAATGGACTCCACATCCAAGTATTTAAATAATAAATAATAAAATCAAACCCAACTATTCATCTAATAAATATAAAAAAATCAAGATTGAGTATTTGATTTTAAAATTGAACCAATTTTAAGATGCAAAAATAATGAGTTGGATATTAATTCAAATTACGATGTAATTGCAACTAAGTTGATAAGTTTATGATGCCCAGGGTATAAAGTAGTCGATTTAGAGTGAAATTGAAACTACTCAAAAAGTTCTAGGTAAAATTAAATGTTAGGCCTTTAGAGATATGAAAAATTCTTTAAATTAACATTTATTATTCAAATAATAAAATAAAGATTTGATACATGGTTGAAATATGGAGTTTTATTTTATGTTCTATTTTAAAAATTACATTTTATTTTGAATTTATATTTTAAATTCCATTCTAATAAAATTGGGTTTAGAATTTTGGTTACACCCCTAGGATTCGAGTGGCTTATGATATTAGACTGTCATTGAAAAGGATGATGAAAATAAAACGAGCAGGTGGTGAATGGTTCTAGATTCTTTCTAAACATGAAAGGTTTCCATGCTTTTGCTTTTTTTTGGCATCATAGGCCTTTCAAAATGCTTTTGCGAGGAGCTTCATAGAGCTTAGCTAGGGCTTCAAATCGCAGGATACCAAAATCAGAAAACAAGTGGCTCCCTCAGATGGGTGGCAAACCGGAGAGAGTAGATGAGGAGAGTAGTGTTGCATCTGAGTCGAGTTGGCTCAGGTTTATTGATTTAAAGCTCTTGACCTGTATGTGTGGGTTAATGATTTTTTGACCCAATTCAACTCATTAAATGTGTGAACTCACGGGTTATGAAAGGGTTGAGTTGGGTACATGTTTAACGTAAACTAGCAGCTCAAATAAATGATAAATAGTAAAAATAGTTTAAATAAAATACATCTATTTAAGAAGAATTACTAAAAAATTTAAATATACCTAGAAACATAATTATGCAATAATTTTTACAAACTATAAATATATTTCAATAACAGTAATAATAATAATAATAATAATAATAATAATAATAATAATAATAATAATAATAAGCAAAAACAGTGAAAAATTAAATTTCCTAATAAGAAAAAATCAATAAAATTAAAAATATTTAGTAACATAATTATACAATATGTTTTAAATTACAATATACTCTAATAGCAACAATTGAAAATAAGTTTATACTAAAGAAAAAAAGCAATAATTTAATATTTATATTTAAAATTGCAAATCAAATCAAATTAACTTAAATAATTTATAATTACGTGTGCACACACACACACAGATATATATATATATATATGACATTATTTATGGGTTGGATTGGGTCTGTAGATTTAGTTAGTGAACCCGTGACCCAAACCAACCTGTGAACTATAAAGATGACTCACCTAACATAACCCATTATATTTTCAAACCCGTCAAATTGGATTGGGTTGGGTTGGATCGCTCGGATTGGGTCGGGTTAGAACGAGTCATGTGCAGCCCTAGAGGAGAGGAAGGTACTGGATATGGAAAGTAGAGGAAATGTAGGGAGTTCAGGCTTTAATCCAGGACTCAGTAATCAACTAAACAGGATGGTCAAAAAGGAGATACTTGTGACAATAATTATAAGAGTAAAATACATTTGGAACCCTAAGTTATAGTCTAATTAACACTTATATCCTTCCATTATTAGCTAATAACAAGGCATCCCTATATTACTATTTCATCAAATAAATTGGTAATTCCATTTTTTAACTAAATTTCACCATCAAGAATGTGTAAAGACAAAATTAACTTCATTAAAAAAAGTAGATAATAGGGCATTGGAAGAAAAACGATCGCCAATTTTATTTTGGGTGACTATTGAGTGTTTTGGATAATGCTAATCTTTATAATTTTGTTTAAAAGTATATCTATATAATATATAAAAGGAGAGTAGTTTGCCTTATATAGACGCCAAGTGTAAGTGTAACACCCTAATTTCTAGAGTTGTAAGCGATAGCCTAATAGATTGATAATCAGTACCAAATTAGGGTTTTGTTACTGTTTTAATCTTGAAGGGTGATTCGTAATCGATTGTGTTTTGATGTATGAATCATGCATTGCATGTAGGGTTTCCATTAATTGGATATTTGAATTGCGAAATTATGATCTCAACTGTTAATTTTAGATTGATTTGAATTACGTTTTGAAATTGGGGAAAAATTACTGATTTTGATTGATTTTGACTAAAAGATTTCAATTAAATGATTTTAACCTATTTAAATTGATTTTAACTTATTTTAATTATAACAAAGTAAATTTTTAATTATAAAGTCCATTTACCATTGGCCATGTACCTACTTTGTAATTAAATAATAAAAAAATAAACAAAAAAAATAAGGAGGTCATAGCCTTGCTTTTGTTTATCAAGCGCCCACTTTTCTCTTCTTCTTTCAAAGTGACTGAAGCCTCTCTCCCCATTCTCTCTATTGATTTTCTTTGATCCTAACAAAAGACTACAAAAAAATAAAGAGTCAATTTTTAGTGTGGTTTCAATAAAATGAGATTTTAACATTCAATTGGTGTTCTTCACAAGAATAGACTTCAAAATCAATAAGTGTCTATAATGGATTTCGACTTTCCCTTTTTAAAACTAAGAGTTGCATTCATGGTTATTTATTAGGTAGATTAAGAATCGTCATTAGTTGCATTATTTTTTATTGTTATTTTTGTTAATTGATTTAGGGGTGAACCTTAAAAGAGTGAAAGGTAAGAAAAAGGCTTAATTGGCCGCAATTGAGCTTAGAATTGTGCAATTAAAGGTTAGTGCTTAACATATATGTGAATATTTTCTTTGGTATTTGTCATGACCCATCTCCTTAGGCTGGACCGACACTAGGGCTTGGGTAAGCATAAGGTCTCCAAAACCCGTAGTAAGCCTTCCGTAACCATAACTATTCTAAGCCAATTATTATTTGGGGCCCAATACTTGATTCGCAAACCTAAGAGTCTTATTGATTCTGTACATACATATATTTACATGAATATAAGTATTTTAAATTATGAGCAAGGACAAGCAACATTCCTAATATCCTTTATTCGGAGTTTTAAGTTTACTTACAATTCTAAAAGGTTAAAGTAATTGCCAAACTTAACTACATATAGGCAAGCAAGGTCCTTTCATGAGAATAGATCTAGTTGCTTCAGAGGCGCCTATGGTAGTTGAAAGAAGAAGTTAATAACTTGGGAAAAATAAATGAGGTGGGGGTTGAGTGCCTCAGCTCAGTGAATAGTAATAAGTATTATAAACAACATACACAGTCACGCAGATGCTTTGCTGTAATATCTAGAATGTCACACACTTCAATCACATAGTGTCATATGCCAACTCATTATGAAATTTATACACGCGGTAGAAACGACCATGCCCGTGTGGCATGTAATGCAAGATATCACTTTAGATAAATATTATTCAAAAATCGCAAAGTCAAGATCACATCATTCCACATTTCACAATAAACAAATTACACATCACATCTTTATCAATTCATAGATACATTATCCATAGTTTCACAATAGAGGAGCCCATCCCTCTACCAAGGCACGAGGAGTCCATCCCCCATATACAGACCGAGGAGCTCATCTCCGAAATATGAGCCGAGGAGTCGATCCCCCATACGACTAAGGTACCATTAACCACTTGGTTTTCCTTTCCATATTCTCATTTTTCGCTTCCCATATCCACAGCACACAACATTCATCCATATACACATCCACAAGTCAAAAAAATATTTACAGCAAGGCACTTTAATCACATGATCCAAACATTAACAAACAAATCACAAGTTTGCAAGTAATCACAAGTGACCACGATTCAAGTATCGAAACATTTACATATTTAGTAAGTCCAAATTTAACTTGAACATTCAATACGATTGGGTTAAGCAAATTTAGATAATAATGAACATGATGTGGGTCCCGTATATGTATGGCACAACCCAAGAGGGGTGTGAATTGGGTTTTCTAAAAATATTTTAGAATTTTAAAACAAGATATAGAATTCTAAGTGCAGCGGAAAAACAAAGAACTTATGAGAATAGAATATGGATTAGAACTTGCTCACAATGTTCTATTTATTAAGAATAGAAAGACTATGCAAAGTGCAGCTATTAATTAGAACTGCTTCACAATGTCTTATTCAACATTAGAACTTCTTTATGACGGAAAGCCATTGTATTTAGAACTTCCTCATAAAGTTAGAAGATCATATAAGACTATGTAAGAGACAGTTATTGAAATTAGAACTGCTTCACAGAGCCTTATTCAGGTTTAGAAAACTGATTAGAAACCCAAGTAGTGAAATATACTGTAAATAGAAGAACTGTTTAGAACTTGGTATATTCACTTATCAGAATTTCAGAGTTTTAATGTTCAGAGAAGATAAGACTTATTTCAGTTTTAGAACATCAGAATCATTAACAACTTTAGCATTTCTAAAATATAAACAGAAGTGTAAATAAAGCAGTATCAAGCAAAACTTCAAAAATTAAAAAGATTAACACAGTGATTTATAGTGATTCGGCACTGACTCGCCTACATCCACTCCCCAAGACTCATCTTGAGATCCTCAACTATGTTGTCTCTTTTTAAGGGTAAGAGACAAACCAACAGTACAAGGCAATAGATCAACACCTAGATCTACCCTTTTATCCCACTAGATTTTCCAAAGGATCTAATTAACCTCAACCCTTTCTGTTTTTGGCAGAGTACAGAAACTCAATTCAAGACATTAGAATCTCTCTCACAGAGAAGGTTGCTTGATAACCTCTTTCATAATAGCTTCTAACCTAAGCTATTACACAAATGTTTATCAAATAAAAACCTGTCTACTATAGATTACAGAATCTAAATAGACAGAAAGAAATGCACATATAAGCACAGGAAAAACAGTTTATCAAATTAGAAAATCGTTTAGAACACAGAGCCGTTTTTCAAAAGTAGTTAACAAAATTCTTTTCTCTTTAAAGATAAAAATGTGAAGTGTAAAGATGAAAAGAAAAATGGGGGTAGAAAGTAAGTTTTGAGAGATAAAAGACGTGATCAATAGGTGAATACTCTTAAAATGAAAACTCTTTCTTCCTCACGTTCAAAGAGTGAAGAATTCCTTTATATAGAGAGCTTCGTGTCTCTTGCTTTTGGAAAGTGGATATTTCATTTTGAAATCAGAATATTTGCTTTCCTTATTTAGAAGATACGAAAATCTTTGTTACCAAAAATTTATTTTATCCTTTTTGGTAAGAGAATAAAAGATGATCTTTCCTTTAAGCAAAAGGATTTTCGAAAGCACTTTTATTTGGAAAATATTTTTCGAATAAGATACTACTTACTAAAAACGAAAAGATACAATCTACCTTCGTTTTAGGTAAGAGTATAAGTTGAAATTCTTTAGATCTTCAAAAGGTATTTCCGAAAAAGAAAGTGTATGATTTATTACCAAAATCGTTTAGAGATAAAATCTCTTTAGTTTTAGGTAATTAAATCATTTCGATTCTTAAAGCATATTTTTGAAAACAGAATTTTTTTACGAAAGAAATTATTTTGAAGAAACTAATTTCCGAAAAATATTTTGAATGAAAGAAAAATTAGTTTATGTGCTTATAGATGAATTTTCTCTCTATCCTACAATGCATCCTAAATACCTAACCACTAGGGTCTTTGGATATCTTCACATTCAATGTAGGACTTGCCTTGTTCGTTTTCTTTCCATAAGATTTTTGCATAAAATAATATTAGCATAAATAATATAATTTAAATTTATTTATTTTGTTTTAATCATCAAAATTCCGAGATTAGAAATTGACCCTTGAGCCAACAATCTCCCCGTTTTGATGATGACAAAACCAATAAATTTTGCAGACATAAGACATGTGCTCCCCCTTAATTTTATGCATAAAAAGTTCTAAGCATGCTAGATGATCTTAATATGAAGCATATTGGAACATGTATTTTGCTCCCCCTGAATAAATGCAATAAAACTGTTTGTGAAAATTAGAACTAGGGAGACATTTTAGAAATTGATTTTAGAACTAAAAAAAAAAATAGGCAAGGTATTCTAAGTTCTAATAATCAGAGCATAAATATTAGAACTAGCAAAGATAGACAGGATATTCTAAGTTCTAAAAACACTCAACTTATCATATAAAAATATAGCTCACCAAAATAGAAGAAATAGAACATATAGATATAGAAAATCATAAATCATAAAATAAGCATCACAGATTAGAAGATAACAAGATATAAGTACTTTGGTTACCAAGTATGTACCAAAATACCTACGTTCTCCCCCTTTTTGTCATCATACAAAAGGGCTAGAAAAAGGTCAGAACATAATAAAAGAAAATTAGAACAGAATTCCAACAATATAACCTACAAAGATAAAGCAAAATAAATTGTTCACAACACATGAAGACTGATTAGAGAGGCTTAGGATCAGTTTTAGGTCTCTTAGAACTTCTCAAATTCTGAGCTAGAGCAGTTTCAGAAGAACTCTCTGGCCTTTTTGAAGACGGATGCAATGGAGGCTTTCTTCCATGGGTCCTATTTTTGCCAGTAGTGTGCTTGACCCTCTTTGGTTTCTCTGAGGTAGGAGTATAGGGTGTTCCTTTAACTTTTAGAGTAGCTAATTTCCTTTCATTCACATCCTTCATTCTTTCCAAGGTCTCAATGAGAAACTGATTCTGTCCAATCATAGTCTTGCAATGTTTTATTGCCTCATCAAGTTCCTTGTTATGCTCTTCTATTAGCTCTCTTTCCATCCTTCCTAGCATACCTTCCCTACTCCTTTGAGCTGATAACATCTTAGATTCTTTCTCTATTTTAACCTCAGTAGATTTCTCTTCATCACTTATTTCTAGCTTTTCTGTCTCAGCATCACTGACTTCCTCTACTTTCTTTCCTTTTTCCATCTTTTCAGACTCCTTCTTTTCTGTCTCCTCTTCTTTTTCTAATTCTGCTTCTTTCTCAGCATCTCTCTCTTTTTTCTGTTTCCTCCTTCCTTTCTTCTTCTAATTTCTTTTCTTCTTCTCCTGCTTCCTCTTCTAACTTTTCTTCTTCTTCTGTTTCCTTTTCTAACTTCTTTTCTTTTTCTTCTGCTTTCTCTTCTGATTTCTTTTCTTCTTCTTCTGTTTCCTCCTTCTTTTCCTCTTTCTCTGTTTCTCCTAACTCCGCTTTTCCTTTGCCTTCTCTCTTCTTCTTTTTCTCAGTTTCTTCTCTTCTTTCCTTTTCTTTCTCAACTTTTTCTTTTTCTTTCTTTTCTTTTCCCTTCTCTTCTTTCTCCTTCTCTTCTTCTCCTTCTTCATCTTTCATTTTTAAAGATCCGTTGTCTAACCTTGAGACATTATAACCATCATTCTCCTTTAAGTCAACACCAAAAAACTCAAACACTGGTGTAAGTATCATTCCATAGGGCAACTTCTTAGGGTTGTTCTGCATTTTGTCAAAAATAATATGACATAGGTTGAGAGGTTTCTTCTCAACTATGTGCCACATTATGCACAACTCAACCTGGTTCACATATGTGAGTGAGGCACTCTTGGGATAAATGTAATGTACAATTAGTTTGTACAACCATTTCATATTATCTGTCAGGTTTGAGCATTCTATTGTACCCTGTTTGTCTGCAGAACCCTTTTTCACAATCTTCTTCACAAATTCTTCCTTTTTATATTCACTGACCCTAGAAATATCCTTAATTTTTATCACCCTAGACCCAGCATTTGGCACATAAAAAATTTTATCCAAGTCAGCGTAAGACAACACTTTGGTCTCACCCTTAAGCTTAACAGAGATCGACTCCGTTCCACTAACTTTAAGAGAACTGTAGAACTCTTTAACTAAATCTTCATAACACAGTCGGTTTAACGACAAGAAACTCATCCATCTTTGAAACTCAAAGAGTTCCTTGAAATCAAACTCATCACTACCAAAGAGTTTCCAATCAATAACATACGAACGCATGAGAGGATAAGGTGAGAGGACAGATTTACCTTTGTCGCGTGCCCTAACTGCTTGTTTCTTTGAAGTAGCAGTTTCGATTTTTACTTTCTTTGGTTCCTCTTCTTGCTTTTTCTGTTTCGACTCTTTTTGTTCATATTTCTTCGAAAGCTTTTTCAGGAGTTGAAGTTCTTGCTCAGTTAGAGAGTCGGATGAGGAGGTGGAACTAGATTCGGCCATTGTTGAGATTTTTGAAACACAGAGCAGCTTAGGGTTTTGTTAATAAGAGAGCGCAAGAGGGAATACGAAGCAGTTAATGGAAAGACAAGAGCACTTAAGTGGTGGAAGAAAATAAAGAACAGTTTTTAAAGGGAATTCAAAACGACAAATAGAATAAAAGAAATAAAATAAATAAAAACAATAAAACCGCCAAAGTACCAAAAAAAACTAATAAAACAAACACACACAATAAATTAACTGTTTTTGGATTTAGTTTAAAGCAAGATTCTGATAGTGACATTAGAAAGTCATATCAGAGCAGTATGCGTTTCTTTTTAGACAAAAACGTTTTTCACACAGAACAAGAATTAGAACATAGCAAGTCTTTCATTTTCCAATATAGAAAGCAATTTAGAACATACTTACAGAGTTCTAAAGTTATGAGTTTAGAACTAACATACCAAGTTCTCTTCTAATTGAGCAGAATTGACTTTCATTCAAAGGTTTTGTAAAAATATCTGCCAATTGCTTTTCTGTGGGAATGAACTCAATTATTATATCACCTTTTTGTACATGATCACGTATAAAGTGATGTCTGAGTTCTATATGCTTGGTTCTAGAATGTTGAACTGGATTCTTAGATAAATTGATGGCGCTTATGTTGTCACACTTGATAGGCACTGTTTCTAATTTCAGTCCATAGTCTGCCAACTGTTGTTTAATCCATAGAATTTGTGAAACACAACTTCCAGCAGCAACATATTCTGCTTCTGCAGTAGAAAGAGCAATAGATGTCTGTTTCTTGCTAAACCATGATACAAGGGCACTACCCAGAAATTGACAAGTCCCAGACGTGCTTTTTCTATCTATTCTGCTTCCTGCAAAATCAGATCACTATACCCAACAAGATCAAATGTATCATCTTTAGAATACCACAGACCCAGATTAGAAGTTCCACAAAGATATCTTAATATTCTCTTTACAGCAATTAAATGAGATTCTTTGGGACACGATTGAAATCTAGCACATAGACAAACACTAAAATGAATGTCTGGTCTGCTTGCCGTTAGATATAGCAAAGAACCAATCATACTTCTAAACAGCTTGATATCCACGTCCTTACGTTTTTCATCTTTTTCTAATTTTGACGATGGACTCATTGGTGTACTAGATACCTTAGCATTTTCCATTTTGAATCGTTTCAACAATTCTCTAGTATACTTTTCTTGATTAATGAAAATCCTATTTTCACATTGTTTGATTTGAAGTCCAAGGAAGAAGTTTAATTCTCCCATCATACTCATTTCGAACTCACCCTGCATAATCTTAGAAAATTCCTTACAAAGAAGATCATTAGTAGATCCAAAGATTATGTCATCAACATAAATTTGTACAACTAGAATGTCATGTGCTTTATTTTTGATAAATAGTGTTGTATCAACCTTTCCTCTTGAAAAACCATTTTCCAATAGAAACTTACTCAATCTTTCATACTAAGCTCTAGGAGCTTGCTTCAAACCATAAAGAGCTTTAGTAAGTTTGTAAACATGATTAGGTTTATCAAAAATTTCAAAGCCAGGAGGTTGTTCTACATACACTTCTTCATTTAGAAAACCATTTAGAAAGCACTTTTCACATCCATTTGATACAACATGAAGTTTTTAAAACATGCAAATGCACAAAGCATTCTAATGGCCTCAAGTCTAGCAACCGGGGCAAAGGTCTCATCAAAATCGATGCCTTCTTCTTGGTTGTACCCTTGAGCCACTAATCTTGCTTTATTTCTCACAACGTTACCTTGTTCATCAAGCTTATTTCTAAACACCCATTTTGTTCCAATAACAGAATGGTTTTTAGGTTTAGAAACAAGTTTCTAAACTTGGTTTATCTTAAATTGATTTAGCTCTTCTTGTATAGCAAGAATCCAACTTTTATCATTTTGAGCATCTTCTAAATTTTTAGGTTCTAATTGAGAAACGAAAGCAACATTACCAAAATATCTTTTAAGTTGAGCTCTAGTCATCATCCTTTCTAAGGGATTATCCATAATGTCTTCTTGAGGATGATACTTATGAAATCGCCATTCTTTTGATAATTAAGAATCTTCATTTTCTGTTTCTGGCATTTGACTTTCAACTATATTCTGATCTTCATGTTCTACTTCTGGTTCAGCCTGATTATCAGTATTCTGCTCGCTTTCTGGCTGTTCTAGTTGTTCTGATTGTTCCTTCTGCTTCTCATGATTAGAATCTACAACATCATCACTTTCAAATGTTCTAGATGTAGAGTCAGATTCATCAAACACAATACGAATAGATTCTTCTACAACTAGAGTCTTTTTATTAAATACTCTATATGCTTTACTATTACTAGAATATCCCAGAAAAATACCTTCATAAGATTTAGCATCAAATTTAGCAAGGTGATTTTTCTTGTTATCTAGAATAAAGCATTTGCACCCAAAGATATGAAAATAACCAATATTTGGTTTTCTACCTTTGTATAGCTCATATGGAGTCTTTTTAAGTTTAGATCTTACCAAAGCCCTGTTTAGAATATAACAGGTAGTGTTAACTGCTTCTGCCCAGAAATACTTTGGTAGTTTAGAATCACTTAGCATGGTTCTGACCATTTCTTGAAGTGTTTTATTCTTACGTTCCACCACTCCATTTTGTTGAGGTGTTCTAGGTGCTGAGAAGTTATGGAAGATTCCTGACTCATTGCAAAAAGTATTGAATTTCTGATTTTCAAATTCTCCTCCATGATCACTTCTAATTGCCGTGATGTTGTATCCTTTCTCATTTTGTATTCTCTTGCAAAGATGAACAAACATATCATATGACTCATCCTTATTTCTAAGGAAGAGTGTCCAGGTGAATCTAGAGTAATCATCTACAATAACAAATGCATAGAATTTTCCTCCAAGACTGAAGGAGTAATTGGACCAAATAGATCAAGATGTAGTAATTCTAAAGGTCTAGAAGTAGAAACCATGCCCTTGGATTTAAAAGATGTTCTGGTTTGTTTGCCCATTTGACAAGCATCACAAATGTGATCTTTTTCAAATTTCAACTTTGGCAAACCTCTAACCAAATCTTTCTTAGACAGTTTAGAAATAAGGTGCATGCTTGCATGTCCAAGTCTTCTATGCTATAACCAACTAGAATTATCAACAGAAACTAAACATATATCCTAGTTATGCATATCAGAGAGATCTACTAGGTATATATTTCCAAACCTTTTTCCAACGAATAAGGTTTTATTATCATGCATGTTCTGAACTTCATAATGAGAAGGTTCAAAGATCACTCTTCTATTTTTATCACAAATCTGACTCACACTTAACAAATTATAATGTAATCCTTCTACTAAGCATACATCTTCTATTGAAGGATTAGAACCTACCACACCAATACCAACGATTTTACCTTTTGCTTTGTCTCCAAAGCTTACCGTACCTCCCTTTTTCTTTTCTAATCTGGTGAACTTCCTTCTGTCACCATTCATATGCCTAGAGCAAGCGCTGTCCATATACCACATTTCTGTCTTCAGCTCACTCTTTAGGCACACAGTGCTTTCTTCATTTTTCTGGACCGTTGCATTTGTTTCGTTGATCTCAGCTTTCTGTGTTGAAGTCAGAGTACTGATTTCTTTGGAGTCAGAATCGATAGTAGCCATTAGACAGATATTAGCAATTTCTTCTTGATCATTGTGGCTTTCAGAATTAGAATTATCTGAATCACTCCAAGCAGCTACGAAAGCCTGCTTCAGCTTCTCTTTTGTTGACTTCTTTTTCAATTTAGAACAATTAGGCTTGATATGTCCAGGTTTGTTGCATTCATAACAAACCACTTCAGAAGGTTCTTTCTTAGGTAAGTTACTATTTTTGGGTGGAAAGTTCTTTTTGTTGAACTTTTTCTGTGGCCTTCCACTCTTTCTATAGAACTTCTTAAATCTTTTAGCAACAAGTGCTAAATCATCACTATCAAGATCAGAAGAACTTTCTCCACTAGAATCTGCTCTCAAAGCCAGTCCTTTCTTTTTCTTATCTTCTATAGTCAAAGAAGATTTCATTTCTTCTGAAACAAGAGCTCCTATAAGATAATCATAAGTAACGGGAGTCTCTCTGTAATTCATGACAGTTCCTATGGAATCTCATTTTTTGGGTAGAATTCTAAGGATTTTCTTAACAAGCTCATCTTCTGAAATTTACTTACTGAGAGTTCTCAAAGGATTAACTATATTAGTAAATCTAGAATTTAATTCTGCAATAGTTTCTCCTTCTTTCATACTAAACATTTCATATTCTCTCCAAAGGATATTTATTCTGTTGCAGATTTACATCTAGACACTTTGTTGTATTCTGTTGCATCTAAAGCACAATAAAGAATATTGATAGCTTTTGCATTTATAGCAATGTCATTCCAATCAGCATCTGTATATTCTTCTTCTGTTTTTCTAACAATCTCATCTCCTACAACTTTCATGGGAATACGAGGACCAGTGATAACATTCCTCCAGCAGTTTATATCAATTGATTTCATGAAGTTTTCCATTCTAGTTTTCCAATAAGAGTAATTAAAACCATTGAACAAAGGTGGTCTAGAAACAGATTAACCTTCTAAAGAAGTAAGAGGAAGTGAGGTTGTCATGGGATCTTATCTCTTAAGCGGTTAAGCTTCGGTAAGTCAAGAGCCAAGGCTCTGATACCATATTGTGGGTCCCGTATATGTATGGCACAACCCAAGAGGGGGCGAATTGGGTTTTCTAAAAATATTTTAGAATTTTAAAACAAAATATAGAATTCTAAGTGCAGCGGAAAAACAAAGAACTTGTGAGAATAGAATATGGATTAGAACTTCCTCACAATGTTCTATTTGTTAAGAATAGAAAGACTATGCAAAGTGCAGCTATTAATTAGAACTGCTTCACAATGTCTTATTCAATATTAGAACTTCCTCATAAAGTTTAGAAGATCATATAAGACTGTGTAAGAGACAGTTATTGAAATTAGAACTGCTTCACAGAACCTTATTCAGGTTTAGAAAACTGATTAGAAACCCAAGTAGTGAAATATACTGTAAATAGAAGAACTGTTTAGAACTTGGTATATTCACTTATCAGAATTCCAGAGTTCTAATGTTCAGAGAAGATAAGACTTATTTCAGTTTTAGAACATCAGAATCATTAACAACTTTAGCATTTCTAAAATATAAACAGAAGTGTAAATAAAGCAGTACCAAGCAAAACTTCAAAAATTAAAAAGATTAACACAGTGATTTATAGTGGTTCGGCACTAACTTGCCTACATCCACTCCCTAAGACTCATCTTGAGATCCTCAACCATGTTATCTCTTTTCAAGGGTAAGAGACAAACCAACAGTACAAGGCAATAGATCAACACTTAGATCTACCCTTTTATCCCACTAGATTTTCCAAAGGTTCTAGTTAACCTCAATCCTTTCTGTTTTTGGCAGAGTACAGAAACTCAATTCAAGACATTAGAATCTCTCTCACGGAGAAGGTTGCTTGATAATCTCTTTCATAATAGCTTCTAACCTAAGCTATTACACAAATGTTTATCAAATAAAAACCTGTCTACTATAGATTACAGAATCTAAATAGACAGAAAGAAATGCACATATAAGCACAGGAAAAACATTTTATCAGATTAGAAAATCATTTAGAACACTGAACCGTTTTTCAAGAGTAGTTAACAAAATTCTTTTCTCTTTAAAGATAAAAACGTGAAGTGTAAAGATGAAAAGAAAAATGGGGGTAGAGAGTAAGTTTTGAGAGATAAAAGATGTGATCGGTAGGTGAATACTCTTAAAACGAAAACTCTTTCTTCCTCACGTTCAAAGAGTGAAGAATTCCTTTATATAGAGAGCTTCGTGTCTTTTGCTTTTGGAAAGTGGATAGTTCATTTTGAAATCAGAATATTTGCTTTCCTTATTTAGAAGATACGAAAATCTTTGTTACCAAAAATTTATTTTATCCTTTTTGGTAAGAGAATAAAAGATGATCTTTCCTTTAAGCAAAAAGATTTTCGAAAGCACTTTTATTTGGAAAATATTTTTCGAATAAGATACTACTTACTAAAAACAAAAAGATACAATCTACCTTCGTTTTAGGTAAGAGTATAAGTTGAAATTCTTTAGATCTTCAAAAGGTATTTCCGAAAAAGAAAGTGTATGATTTATTACCAAAATCGTTTAGAGATAAAATCTCTTTAGTTTTTGGTAATTAAATCATTTCGATTCTTAAAGCAGATTTTCGAAAACAGAATTTTTTTACGAAAGAAATTATTTTGAAGAAACTAATTTCCAAAAAATATTTTGAATGAAAGAAAAATTAGTTTATGTGCTTATAGATGAATTTTCTCTCTATCCTACAATGCATCCTAAATACCTAACCACTAGGGTCTTCGGATATCTTCACATTCAATGTAGGACTTGCCTTGTTCGTTTTCTTTCCATAAGATTTTTGCATAAAATAATATTAGCACAAATAATATAATTTAAATTTATTTGTTTTGTTTTAATCATCAAAATTCCGAGATTAGAAATTGACCCTTGAGCCAACACATGAAGCATCCAAGTTAAGCATATAAAATAAGAGAACACTTTGTAACCAATAAACACATTATTCACGCTAAAATAATCTTATGTTTAATGCCATTAGAATGATAAGATCAATTATAAGAATGTAAGCTGATATGCATGGTTTAGGTATAAATAATACTTAGTACTACTCACCGTTCAAGCCATCTTAGCTAATTTGTATTCCTCCATTTGATCCTCTAACGGTTACTGTTGAATCTCTTAAAAGCTCCTTGAGAATGTACAATAAGAAAAGTATATGTAAGAATTCATATTTTTAAGTTATTAATCTTTAATTATGACAACTATTTTTATATTTTAAATTAATTACCTTAACATATTATCTAAAGTTATCTAAGCTCTTATCTTGACTCATTTCTCCAAATTCCCATTACGATCATATTACTATTTATTTATATATCAGTTACTTTTATTGTATTCGTATTGCGAATGGTTTCAATCATCAACTAAAAATTTGACAGCATCTCCTTTGAAACTCGGACTAACCACATGCCAAATTATCACATTTTCAATATACATGTAATGTAGTCATAGCCCATCCATCGGGCACAATCATAATCATTAAGAAGTCCCCTTCCTCCAATCATAGTTCACACCAAATAGCTATATTCAATTATCAATACAATATCCAAGTACTAATTTAAATAATCATATTTAACCAGTTTCACTACATTAGCAATAGTAACTATGGTTTCATTTTCTTTAGATTTAAATCTAACTCAATTAACATAATTTAATAGAATAAATAATTTAGTATATTAGGTTCTAGCAAAAATTAATTAACAATGTGAACTGAAAAGTTCAATTAAATCTAGAATCATGGTTTGCAGCTCACCGATTGGAAAACCAATTATATCATCGTGTTCAGTTAATCGAGGGGACATTTTGTCCCTAGCAAGTCGCTGGAGTATCGCCAGAGCTCCATCGCCAGACGCCTGTTTTGCCGCCATACACAGTGGCCAAAATGTCAATCTTCACCAGGAAGGCGCAATCTTTACATCAACTCGCTCCAAATTTCACAAGGAGCACAAAAATAAGATTACTTTTAGGAGGGGGTGAGTAGGTATATTGGACTTGCACTAGCAGCTGTGAACCCCTCCCCAAAACATCAATGCAATGAGAATGCATGTGACTAAGGAAGAAATGCACGTGATGTGTGAGTCGCCACCTTGTTTAATTATTTTAGGGTAAACTAGGAAAAAACCCTAAGTGACTCCAATTTTAATTAACCTATTTACTAGATTAATTACCCAATGGTTAAGGCATGGTCTACGAACCCGAGGTGGATCCCGAGACTATGTCATGCTGATGAACTAACCTGAATGAATGAATGCTTTGCAAGGTAATTGGACCAAATGAAAATGTTTATGTGATTTCGACTTGCCGCCCGGATTTAAATCCCGAACGTGCCTACGTACTTCCGTTTGAATGGAAGATCAAAGTCAACGTAGTTCGATAGTCCTTCTTTGAAGGGCTTTAAATGGGTATGCTTAATGCATGAGTGTGTGTATGCTTTGTGCATTTTGTTTAGGCATTTTGCCAAAGAATTGATTGATTTGATTTTAGGCATTTGATGCCAAAAATATTGATTTTAATGGCTTTTAGCCAAAAGGATTGATTTAGGCAATTAGTTTGCCAAAAATTGATGTTTGGGCTTATTATTGCCAAAAGATGTTTTGTTGGGCGATTGTCGCCAAAATGATTAAGGCATTTGTGCCAAAAGTCGGTATTTGAAGGCTTTTAGCCAAAATGTATTGATTTAGGCAATTTATTGCCAAAGTTTGATTGATTTGAGCGTTTGTTGCCAAAATTGATTATTTGAAGGCTTTTAGCCAAAATGAATTGATTTAGGCAATTTTTGCCAAAAGTTGATGTGATTTAGGCGATTGTCGCCAAAATGATTGTTTGAAGGCTTTTAGCCAAAAGATTGATTAATTCTAAGGCATTTTGCCAAAGCTTTTGATTTAAGCGATTTGTCGCTAAAAAGTGGTTAATCTAATTGATAGGCAATTTGTTTGCCAAAAATTGATTGAACCGTGGGCAATTTGTTGCCAAAATGTGATTGATTTAATTGTAGGCAATTTGCTGCCAAAACGTGATTGATTAAGGCTTTTTAGCCACAATTATTGATTAATTGGACTTAAGCCGGACTGTTCGAAATAAAGGCAATTAACCGTAGTTATTGATTAACTAGGCTTTTTTAGCCAATATTGTCGGATTTAAGCTTAACACCACGATTATTGATTAACCGGGCGTTTAACTTAAATTTATTTAATTGAGGCAATTTATTTGCCTAATGATTGATGTGAATGCATCTATGCAGTTGTAGAATTATTAGGAGTAGAAAAGAAGTATGCATGAAGTGCTAAAATTAAATAGACAGGGTTTAATTATTACCTTGGTCAGTCGTCGGCCACTTCTTAGCTCCAGATTAAGCTCCTCGTTTGGGGAATTAATTATTTAGTTCAATTTTAGTGACCAAATAACAAAGCAAGAAAGCAATAAAGCTAAAATTAAAAATGCAGAAAAGCAGTAAAGAATCGCAAGGAGCGTAGGGGAGAAGGAGCGTCCGTCAACACAGACTGAGTGCCGAAAATAGGAGGCCCGGGGCTGCTATTTATAGCAAAAATCGGACTGTTTCGGCGGCTGGGCCGCTGGGCTCGACGGCTGGTCTCGGCGGCCGGGCCGCCGGACCTCGGCGGTTGGCCCGCCGGGCCTTGGCGGCTCGCCCTCCGGAGGCTCAGCGGCTCGGCCGCCGGACCTCGTGGCTCGGCCGCCGGAGGCCGGCGGCTGGGCCGCCAGGTACGGTAGCCGGAGCCGCCGTGAAGGGCGGCTGCTGCCACCGCCGCGGCCGGTGGACTTTCTAATTTTACGTTCCGGAGGCTTTTTCGGGAGTTTCGGACCTCCAAAAAATATTCCGGGACCAGTTCCGCGATCCTTGCGACGTCCCGGACGTTTTAAGTACCATATTGGCATACTTCCGGTAAATTTTCAAAATGGCCTCCGGTCCGGCCGGACTATTTGCAGTCCGAGAAAACTAGCTTTTCGAGCCTCAAAATTTGAGTATTCACAGCAGCTGCCAAAGCCACCACCATTCATGGTGGTTTTGCAATTTTCCAACAAACCCATACATTGATGTAGGGGAAATACTAAGAAGGCCACGAAGAACTAATTCGCGCTCACCCTAACACTCCAGATCGCCAGAAATGGCAAGGGATCACAAAAAAAAAAAAAAGAAACTATAAAAGGAACTTAAAGTTCCAAGCTTCGATTCCCAACAATCGCACATCCAACACATCAATGGAGGTTACAACCATGATTCACTATAGATGTTTAGGGGGAAAAAGATAGGGGGAAACATGAGCCTTTGGGTTGTTTTAGTATTATTATTATTACTATAGATATTTTAGTCAACAACTTCTTTCGGAAGTTGGTTTAGGTTCAAAGAACTTGATTTGGGCCACTTTGAGTTTCAACTCAGTTTGTATAAACCAATTATGACTATATGATATAACTCTGATTTGAAGAGATGGTATTTACATGGAATTTAGAATTTAATTAAATTTGCTTAGTTTTAAATTAATAATTTAAGTCATTTCAGTTTTGCACAGATTTGCAACCAAGGATTTACGTAATTGGTTTGGGGGTTTTTGTGAATTTGATTGTATTGATTGAATTTCAAGTTACAAATGAAATATGTAATGTTCCTTGAGTGTTTGTACTCCTATTTAGCATGTTTGAAAATAGTTTTAAGTGTTAATGTTTGGTTCTTGAGAGGAAGAATTGATTTAGCATGTTTAAAGACTTTAAGAGAGTAAAATCTCATAACTAAAAAACCCAGATTACACGGCCATGTCGCCTGACACGCCTAGGCCGTATAGTTTACTGACTTGTAAAACATAGCCTACTAACACGGTCATGTCAAGGAACACGGCCTAACCGTGTACTTTGCTGTCCCCCACTATACAATTTTGTATTTTGGACCTTCAAATGATTCTTAACCACCCTAAATGCATACCTAATACATCTATAATGTAATTCTCTTTAAAATCTTCCCTAACGGAGACAAAAATCTCTTATGAAAACTTAAATAATGATTTAGGTATAATCATGAATATGCATGTTGGTGAAAAGAACCATATGATAGCATGATCTAGATAAGCATGCTAAAGGTTTATGCAAGTGTTAAGTGTGTGAATATTTACGATGTATTTAAGTGAAATGTTCATGAATTAATGCATGAACTTAGGTGCTAAAGAATGATACATTGTTGATGTATGACTACCCGTGCTACCTAATTGGTCCTAATTAATTAATTTTATATGTAAGTAATGTATTTGGTATTTGAATTGAGGAATTGGATGTATGATTGTTAACTAAATGCTTAGTAAATTTAATTGGAAGAATGAGATACATATGTTAAACGTGAAATGTGGGCTAAACCATTTAGGGTATTGATTGCATGGTCTAATTTATTATTAATTAATAAGTTATATGGTAATGTTGTTAATAATCAATTTAATTTGAAATATGTAAAGTTTGATTAGCAATGAATGTTAAAGTAGGAGTTAGGTCTGGACTAAAATTGGGCTTTTAACCTAATGGGACCTAATTGAGTAATTGATGAACATTATGTTTAAATGATGTTGGAATTAAATAATTTAATCTTAACTGTATGATTGAATTTTAGCTTAAATTCCTATATAAGCTGAACCGGTGCATAAGTCTAAGTAATGTGAATTAGGTTACTTAAGTTGATAATAATGTATGTAAGACTTAGTTATAAGGTTTAATTGACTATATGTGTGATTGATTAAGTGTTAAAACTTAATGAAGGTTTAATATTGGATTATGAAATAAAATTTGGGATTTTGGCTTATTGGTTAGGGTTTGATAAAAATTGGTTGTTCTAATGTTCAATTAAGGTCAAATTGTATGTGTTGCATGACTTCATGATGGAATGAACTTAGCTAGTCTACTTTATATGATAGATCAATCCATGCTTGTACTAATGCATGTGTAATCGTGACTTTGTTGGATATATAGAATTATGGTATTAAAACATGATGAATGTAAGTATATATGTCATGTTACGTGAGCAAGGAGGTTGAGACTATAAGTCTTAATATGAATATAATGCAATAAGTAAGCTTACTTTACCTGTGTGTAGACGCTCAAATTTTGCCCCCTAATGGCTCAATGATGATAACCTATTTTTAACACAAGATTGGATCGGGACCCTGATCGCTCTGATTTTCGGACCAATCGTCCATGGCTGAAGTAATGCACGTGTTTGACTATTTTTACTTTTTCGAGTCACTAGGCGATTCGCAACGAAAACAGGCTCGGGAAGCTATTTGGGCTCGCCGGCATACTTTTCGGCACATCACCTCATTTTGCGTGCCACCCGGGCCGATTTTGTAAAAGTGGGTCTGATCCTATTTTGGGGCCCACCAGTGGCATTTTGCCACATAAGCCCTAAAATTGGGGTAACACTACCCATTTGCCTATAAATAAGCCTTGGGATTAGTGCTTAAAGGAGGCTTTTTTATCAATTGAAAGAAACTCCTGCATCTTGAAAAATCTACCTAAATCAAAGTTAAAACTAGTGTTTTCTACTTTGATATAAGGGGATATTCATTCATTTTTTTATTTCAAAAACCCTTGATTGTTTAGGGTTTTCTTGGGAGAGAAATCTGATCCTTGATTCAAGAACTAAAATTTTATCTCACACATTTGATCAAAGTTAAAACTAGGGTTTCCTTTGATCAAAAGACCACAAACACACACATTTGATCTCAAATTCGGATCTTTGATTCAAGAACCAAAATTTTGGGTTTTCTTATATCCAATCTCTCAAACATCATTGGAAATCTCCAAAAGGTAACTTTTGAGAGCCATTAATATCTTTCTTCATCTCTTTTCTTTCATTTGGGTGTGTAAAACACCATTTCTTTGATTGGTTGGGAGATAAATTTGTGAACAACCAGTAGTTCCTGACTATGTCAAGAGTGGCACACGGCCCTACGTGTGGCACATGCCACTCTTCCTATAATCAGAGAGCTTCATCTTTTAAACTATGTGACCACCTGATCAACGAAAGTGCCTAGTGCCACTATGTGTGGTGCCAGGCACTTCAGTTCAGAGGTCCAAAATCTTAAAAATCAGTAAAACGGACCCGATTCCGAGATCCAGTGGTTAAGCACCAGACTTTATTGTTCTAGAGTGCATTTTTAGCCACGAATGGATTGAATAAACACTAATAAATAAGATTTGGGGTTGTGATGGGTGCTTTTGTCCATCAACTATGATGAACATCAAGATCTTGAACTTTAAACTTTGTTTAACCTTTACATTTATGATTTTACTTTACTGCGTTTCATTTCCAAGCACTTTAAATTCAAGTCCTTTACTTATTATGCATTTTACTTTAATGCTCTTTAGTTTATGTAAATCTAACCCATTTGACTTTAGTTTAGAACTTCTTAACATTTAACATTCATCAATTCCATTATTATTTAATGAATGTATGATTGGTGCTTCTGTGGATGTTTATTCTTGTTTGTGTTTGTTGTTCTTTATGTTTGGATTGTGGTTTAATTCTTATGAGCTGAATGTATAGGACCTTGATGGTCCTATTATTACTTAAATGTAATAATTTAGGGGTTTAGGAAATTTGGAAGGTTGAAAGGTAGAATGTATAATTAGGACATGGTTTGTACTCTTTTCTCCTCCCTCTTTTCTTGTGGATGATTTACTTTTCATGTTTTATGTGATTGATGATATGCATGATTGACATAGTTTAGTAATAATGCATTAAAACCAATTTTACATCTCAATTCTAAGTTAATTTTATTATTAAATCATTGTGAATTAATGGACAATAAGGAGGCCGGTTTAAATTTGGGTGGTTCGGGTGCCTAACACTTTTCCGATACATGCAAGGAAGTTGTGACTATAAGTCTTAATCTAAATATAATGTAATAAGGTACCCTTACTTTACCTATGGTATTTTGTGTACATAAATGTGTATGATAAGAATGTTATGACATCTTGGATGTCTTAATAATGTACTTGAAGTATGAAAAATTTAATTGGAGCTTAATTGAGCGTGAATAAGATTGATTAAAGACGATGAATAATTAGGCTTATATTATGTACTTGGATGAATGATTGTGAAATGTGATTATTTAATTATGAAAAATTGTGCATGCTTTAAGTATGAATCCCATAGGGTAAGTACTAGCATTACTATTGATACGAATTTGGATATTGGAGCTATGATCATATGCTAGACATATGGGTATTTTATGAGTGAGCAGACGTGCTCTACTGAATTGAAAGGCTTGTGTCAGTGTGATAAAGATAGTAAGTAACCCTAGAGGGCTCTACTATCTGTTAGTTTAATTTGATATCTATTTTGCTTCTATTCTGTCTAAGTTACTAATAAGGCCCTAACTTGAAATGAGTATGTGAAAAGTAACCTAATATGAACTGAGTATATGGAAAATGAACTAATTGGAAATATTGAATTATACTTTGTCTTGTTGATGTTTAGTTTATGATTAAGATTATCTTATGTTATAAATGTATATTTATTATGAGGAATGATTTAATGGTAATAATTATGCATCTACATTATGCCTTGGATGTTAATTGATTATCCAAAATGTTACTTGATTATAATGGTGATTGTGAGTTATGCTTCTATTGATTAAGAACTTTTGTCTATAATTATGTGAGAATGTATGTTGCTATGCATCTTATGGTTCAGACACCATGTTAGTTGCATGTTTTAAGCACTACTGAGTTTTATATTCAACATGGGATTTTGTTTATCTCGCGTAGGTTTTTGCTTTGGAGGTGCTAGTTGAACCTTGAGATTCCGCAATTGAAGAAAGAAGTTTCCAGTTTTACATTTCGGAGTATGGACTATCAGAGTTATGAGTTATTAGTTTATTTTTGGGTTGCAGTTAAAAGTTTTGAGATTTAGGTTGGATTCGGAATGTAATAAGCTTAAGGTTTTTGCCTAATCTTTTGGTTTTAGAGTTTTTAAACAGTTATGGTTTATTTTAACGCTTATTTGGTTTATTTCAAACTATTTTGAATATAATGACTTATTTGAAATCATTTGAGGATTTGGTAACTCGATCAAGATTTGATTAAGTTTATTTTGCAAATATTGAATGCTAACTTGATGTTTTGAGTTGGTAAGATTAACGGATTTTCAAAACAGGAGTTTGTTAACATGTTTAAATGCTCTATAAACGGGGGAAACTCTTGCATTTTTTCTGCAGGATTTACCTTAATAATTTTCTAAGTTTTATAGGCTTGTAGATTTTGTATAAACTATACTTAAATTAGTATACCAATAATAATTACTATTTGTAATTAGAATCTTGCTTTGTTGTCTTTGGAACTGCAGTGTGGCATCTATTGTCTAATCTTATGAGACTGGAAAATGGGTGTTACAATAAGTAGCACAATTTGTCACTGACAGTATTTTGAATTATAGAATGACAAATGTTAGAAGCATGAATGAGAAATAAAAAAAAAAAATCATGCAAGTAATTTATTTAGCTGTGTATATCAATGTGGCTTTTCATTCCTCAAGATGAATATTAAAAAATAGATATTAAATATATATATATATATATATAACAAATGTTAGAAGCATAAATGGGAAATGAAAAAAAATCAAAATTTCATGCAAGTAATTTATTAGTTGTGTATATCAATGTGTCTTTTCATTCCTCAAGATGGCAAATCTTAACATTACAATTTTTTCAACATATCTCAATGAGATACAATTTTGTAATGCATTTCACGGTCATTTTATTATACAATTTTGTTATTTTTGAATGATGTTATAAAAGATTATTCATCCTGTAATATTGCTTCGCGTATCGTGCAGATTCTAACGGTTGTTATTTTAAACATCCTAAATTAGACTATGCACACAACTCTCAATAGCACATTACATATTTTGGAGATGAACTATACGGAGTACCAACTACTGCAATTATTATGTCAAGTAAATTGTGACCTATTCTTGTTGGTCCCAAGTCAGGGGCATCAGTTGTTAGTTATGCTCTATAGCCAATTGATTGGTTGTATTTTGGACATAATATTTTATGTAATAAATTTCATTATTAATTAAAGACATTTATTTATCTTTTATGTTCTACTAATTGAATCTCGGTTAAAAGATAAAGTCCATAAAACTATATTGCTTTGTGAAGTAAATTATAATTTGGTTATAATTATGAGTTTTATTTTGCATTAAAGTAATGTCTCTAAATGTTCATGGTCAATGTTCTTCTTATTATTAGATGATTAGAACTGTTAAGACCAGTACATATTAGTTTCTTTTCTTTGTAAAAGGAACCAGTTATTCTCATAAGCTGAGATAGATGTGATATCTAAAACAAATATGTAGGTGCTTATTATTTAAACGAGTCCATTGAATTTACCTACATGAGAGTTCCATATGGAGAGCTACGCGTGTCTATGGAATACTCAAGTGATGGTTATATAAATAATTTTTAACTTGAATTTACTAAGCTATCTTGTACAGGGATAATTATATTTTGATTCTTCATTCACATTATTCATTTATGAATGGACATAGCATAAATTATATGGACATATGGAAGAAAATCCTAAAATAGACCTTCCTTTATTGATATTGTCTTGGAACTTGGCTCCATTTCGGAGCATAGAAAAAAATCAATTAAAGAAAATTTGGCCCTTTGGTCAATCTTCTACCTTACAGGATAATCAGCACGACATCTCTTTAGATTCCTTGGTTTCAATGACAGAAATTAAGGAACTTGGAAAACAATTGGGATTTTCACTTTTTATGGTTGTTGTGCATCAAAGCAAGGGTATGATGGAAATTTTATTATATTCTCTCTTCCCCATATACTTTAATTTAAAAGTTAATGATGAAATTATGTCAAAATAATGGAATGACCCATTTATTTAACAGAATAGTAACTTTCGGACGTTATAATATTAGTTAATAATAGAAGAATATAAGTGTTAATTAGAGTATAACTTAAGGACCCAAAAGTACTTTTCACTCTAATTATAAAGGTATACAAAATATCGTGAGTAAGGAAGGTCGAGTGGTAATCAATCGATCTTTGGCCTGGAGGAGGTTATGCTAATAAACTTGAACGTATCAAAATATTCTGAACTTTACACTTTTTTGTAATTTTATTTTATTTTGATATTTTCATCTTTATCCTAATTTTGACCTTTCATAGTAACAGCAGCTTTAATTGCAATTAAGGATGAAATTATAAATAAAGAAGTACTTTCATTTTTATTAATAAAAATAAAATTTTAAATACATGAAACATTTATAAATTTAGAAATATAATATTTAAGACATGCATAATTAAAATAATTAAGAAATTATTTATTTATTTATTTATTTTTTGTTAAATGAATTGTAATTTTCAAACAATTACTACAATTAAAATCTTTTTATCGTTAAAATATAGATAATATTAAACAAAAACATGTAACTGAAAAATTAATTTATTTTTTATACCATACTGAGATTTTGAAGTTGTAATAACAGTAGGCCATAGCAAAAGGTTAAAATAGAGTGATTCAAAACCTTATATGTTCAATTTATTCTAATATATTAGGCCATAACAATAGATCAAAAACTTCATTAGGATGCTAGCAGCAGCAGTAATAATAATAATAATAATAATAATAATATAACAACAACAACAACAACAGCAACAACAACAATAATAATAATAATAATAATAATTAGTTGATTTTTAAGTTATTATTACCCTTATGAAAAAAATATTTTCTAGAAAGTAACTTTTTTTTGTTGATGTTTTGAAGACCAAACACCCAATGATTTTGGTTTGCTCGCTTAGGCTCCCCCGTATGTCTTGTGGGAAACCGAAGTATAGTGATAACTTCCTATTTGTAAATGCACCACTTTGCATTTACAAAAAAGACACAAAATAACATGCAAAATTCGACAATCTTATCAAAATTCAGTCTTACAACTTCTAAAAGCACAACGTAAAACAATCCAATGATTGCTCAATAAGGCCTCATAAGATTTTGGGCCAACTCAATTGCCTATGATTTACAGAAAACATCCTTTTGTAAATCCTTAAATAGCTTTAAATCAACACGAGCTATAGCGCTTCTGCAATGAGTTTTTCAGTAAGAGTTTTTGAAAGTCCCATCACTGTATCAGTACTCCCTATCTGCAAAATATCAAATTGATGCTTTTGTCAGACTAATTCAAAGGAAGAAGACATGGGTAAGTTCCTACTCTCTCCAAGTTAAGAAGAGAAAATTTTTGTCTTTTGCTAGTTAGCAAATGCTTATTGGAACATTGTAAATTAGTTGGAATTCAACATGTCTTAATTCGAAATTAAGAGACTTTTATGATATTGGATATGTCAACAGTTCCATTTGATAATGTGGTTGGGAAGAAAGTAAATTAAGAACAAAAAAATAAAAAACACATAGTAAATGAATGAGGAATGAAGATTAAAACCACTAGAGTTGGAACTCTAGGGGATTAAGTAAATAATGCCTAAATCCACAAACATGCAGTCGTACACGCACATGCATGCAGAGAGAGAGAGAGAGAGAGAGAGAGAGAGACCACTGCTTCAACAAAGGGTGATATCAGCGGGTGCTCTAGCATGAGACCTCCAGCAACCTTGAATGTAACACCATCCTCAATCTGAGCACATCTTGCCACCAAGAAAGAAACTTTGTTAACAATATTTAGTAGAGTGACTAGCTCCAGACAGAATCTAACAGAGAATGAGTACTTGTAAAACTTACCAGACTATTGATTACCCCATCTGGTATCTCATGGAAATAAACCTGTACCACAACGGATATTATTTTTCAAGACTTGTGTGCATGTCATGGTCAACTTGTATAAATTTAAAAAAAAATAAAAAACAAAAGAAAAAGATAAAGAAACCACATTTTATAACCAATAAAATCCAACGTTGAAGAAATTCCAAATAAAATTCCATTAACATAAAAATATAATTTTTAAACAAGCTTTTTTTTTTTTTTTTGGTTAAGGGGGGAGGGGGTGGCAAAAGACCAAAATAGAGGGAGCAGAATCTTGTATATAACCTCACAGGCATTAAACATTCTAGATATATAGGAAGTAAAGTAAAACAAACTTCTATTGTTTTATTGAGTAGTCCATACAGAAAGGGCATTTGAGTGTGAATAGGCTCAATTCCGGTAACCTGGAAGTGTATTTATCTAGATTTCATCACAAAAAGGGTTATCAAAATAACATTATCAATTTCTTTCTTAAGGTTAACATAATAACTGATAGAAACTTCCTTATAAATAATATGCTTTTCAACTAGCCCCCACAATTAGTTGTGCTCAAAACCATTTAGTCTAGTAAAATTTACAATAAATGCTAGTACCAGAAAGTAATACCTCTGCCCTCTCCCATGCTCCCTTTCTTATTCCTGTCTTAAGGTTAATTACTAGAACAGATCCTACAACAGCTCCACTATCACTAGAATAGCCTGCAAACAATAGACACATGACCACTAACCTGTACGAGTCTTGTAAGTGGTGGAGAGAAGAAAAAACCATTAACCAACCTTTGATGAAATTCCGTGCTTCTTCTCTGCTGGTTGGCTTTTCTCTCACTATCCCTTTATATACCACCACCTCAAAATCAAAGGAGATTAAGCAATGAGAAATAACTTTCAATTATTTACATGACAATAAGGAGAAAATCATCAAACATCAACATGGACTTCTAATGTTTGCATGTAATTTGTAGCATGTTCTACTAATGGCAGACCACTTATGAACATTTAAAAGAAGTGTATCTATGACTAGTGAAACAAGTTCCAAACATAAAAACTGAATACGCAACAATGAGCTAAGACAAATGTCAAAACTTTGCATATTTGACCATGGAATCTCGCACAATTAAAAATTTAGACAATTGATTAAAATATGCTTCACCTTTTTTTTCTCTCTTAAAAATTTTCCAAGATTTAAGAAATACTATGAAAAGTTAAAAAGGGATAATGATCAATAATACAAAGTAATCACAACAAAACAAACTATGTAAAGAACCATAGCATATTTAATGTTTGACACCAAAAAACATAAGGTTTCTGTTAAGAAGCCTCACATATTTGGTGCTTGCATGAAAGCTAATGGAAATGGTTGATCAATATACCAATTAAGTCTCTCTATTATGATTGTATTGTGGTCAACTCTGATATACCAGTACCAACCTCTTCTAGTTATCCAGAATAAGGAAAAAGGAATTTAAGAATAATAGCATTTTAAAGTTTTTCTACCCACAAAAGTTCAATATTTTAAAAATTCCGTTGTGATTTCTTCATTTCCTTATCTATCACTGAGCTAATTTAAAAAAATATATATAATTGAAATTTGCTGATGTAGGCAGATCTTTTTTCTTTTTGCAAATCATGTGAAAAAATTAATATAATAAAATACTTCATACCAATGACGCATAGTTTTTTATTAGTACCATAAATTAACAGAAAAAGTAAGGACTTGTGGGTTGTCATATCAGCTAATCTAGGTGTAACTTTGCATGAAATTGGATCAATGATAGAACGCAAAAGATTAGAAGTTGTCATATAAAATCACTAAAATTAAAAATTCATGATAGAATTACCAAAAGCATTGAAATTGAAGGTTTTTTTATTTTTTATTTTTTTAAATTAAGGCTTTACAAATAGCAATTCACTGAATAACACAAGTTAGACCTGAACTTGCCTTTCTTTTCATATTAAAGCCACCGGAGCTTAGCAACGGAATTTAAATATTCATATTCAAATCAAAACAATTTAGAACTGGGAATAGCAAAATAGAATTAGCACAAACTGTGTCTGCCGTAATCAGTAAGGTTGCACGAGCATCCTCTTCCAGTTGACCTGTAGTTTGGAGCCTTGCTATGATGGCATCTGCCTAGGAAATAAAATAAAAATAAAAAACAAGGTAGGAAATTCTGTTAAAATAAATTAATAAAAGTATATATATATATATATATATATATATATATATATATATATATATATGTATATTATAAGTCATGAATTGAATGCCACCAAGCTGAAGTATTGTCCAACGGAGTTCTATCATAAAATTAAAAAAAAAAAGAAAAGAATGGAGCCCAAAACACACAAGCTTTACATTATTAGTTAAGCAGCAATATGAATTTTTCTTACCTTAGTATTCAATCATGATACTGAGGTTTGCATATTGATAAATGTCTAGAATCTATATAGCAAGTTCAGAAGGAAAAATTAAATGGAAATGTACAAAAAGTTACCATGTAGGTTTACACTTGTTCAATGTAGGATATGTGGAACTATTTTGACAAAAATGGGTCAGTGTTTCTTTTTGTTAACCAAGTGCCAGTCAGACCCTTACTTGTTTGTATATATAAGAAAACACCAAACCCTTTTTTTTTTTTTTTTTGTCAAAAAACAATTCATAGACCTTGAAATGAAAAAGTCTTTAATCGGAGTAGTTTTTTTATACTTTTACCAAAGGTCTAATTTTGCTGGAGCCTAGGTATAATTTTAATTAGAGTAGCAACCAGTTAACTATATTTAACTGAAGTGGCAAATTTACATAGCCCATTCAAAGCAATTAATTGTATTTAGGGTATTTAAGAGTAAGAAAAAGTAGTAGCTGGTAAAGAACCCAAACCTTGGCATGAGCCAAAGACATAACCAATTCCTCAGGCTTGTCTTTCCTTATGCTCTTTTCATCTATATCTGCAGTCTAAATTGAATACTATTAAACTTTCTACCTCATAACCTTAACAAGAATCTAAAAAGAGAACAAAGTGTGCTTGCATTCCCAAAACACAGGGGAATATGAGCTGCTGAAGAATATACCACGATTGAGAACTCATATCCCATCTCAGCTAGAATTCGCCGTCGAGCCATGGATGATGAACCCAATATAATCTGCCAGAAATTTCATGCCCAATAAGAGGACAGCTTGAAAGAGAGATTTTGGCTTTTAATAGGCCAAAGAGACATATTTATCTCAAACTTTGCAACTTACAACAATTACACTCCATTTTTGAATTTTTACTAATTGTATCCCAATTGGCAAGTTTGGCATTAATTATACCCTAGAACAAATTTTGAGAATATACTTCAAATTGGTCAACTACTACTTCAGTTGCATTTAATTTGGTACAATTTATGTTTAGAGCCAAAACTTTTATCGTTGGATTGAATCCAGTTTCTATTCAAACAAAAGAAATAATTTCACACTTTTAAAAGATCAACATCTTTTTTTTAAAAAAAAAAAAAAAGAAAATTGAAGCACAAGATAAAAAGATTGAAATTAAAAAAAAAAAAAAGTGATAAAGGTTGACTTCTACAATGATTTTATTTGGGTCAATTAAAATCCAATTTTTTTCAAACAAAATAAAAAATTATTTTCACATTTTTAAAAGATAAAATTTAAAAAAAAAAAAAAAAATAGAAAGTAGAAACACAAAATATCAAGAATCTAATATTCAAGACTAAAAATGAAAAGAAATTGATTTTGGCAACTTATAATTCTTTTTATTATTATTATTTTTATCTTCTAATTGGACATGGCTATGTAAAATTATGGGTTGATTTGAATATGTAAAATTATGATAGATTTTGAATATCTATGATATTGACATAAAATTTTTTTTCATCACTTATGCATACTAGTCTTGAATTTTTTAAACATGTAATATAATTTCTTTTTTTGAATAAAAATTTAATGCAGTTGTGCCATAATTGTGTCTGCCTAAATCTGTTTTAGAGTAAAGATACTCGCAATCTTACAAATTGGGGTACAATATTAAAATTATATGTATTTTTCTATTTGGCCGTTTAACTAATTTATACGAAATGGAAAAACAAGAGCCAAATGCAACTATGTAGTCCACATAACAAACCTTAAATGAGGATTTGCAAACATCCATCTGTTTCTCTTCCAAGCTACACTTTCTTAGGCATGCTACACGTTCCAAGGGGATTGTTGACATAGTTGTCCAAGAAGCAAGAGGCATTATGGTGGACAGAATACGCAAAGGTCTAGGCACTCTGTGCTTATCCATTTCTTTCAAACTCCACTTTCTTATGTGTAAAACGGGAGATGATAACACTGTTGTCAAAGAAGTAGGACGCATTATGGTGCTCAGAATACCAAAAGGCCTAGAGATACGTGCACACCTGAGAGATGAAAGATGACTATTTAGTGTATAATAAAATCCTGAATTTGCAATATGTTCTTTAAAAGAAAAGAAAATAAATGTAGGCATCAGTAATTGAAAACATACATATTGATACTGGCTAAAATTGAAATGGGATTAACATGAAGTGGTTTTCTTCTTCCGCTCTAAATCAGCAACAATAATCTGTATGTTTAGGACAATGTCTTTTGTCCCAGCATTATAGTGGCTCTCAAGTGGTCAATTCTAATGAACAAGTTTTACCTATTTCATTTAGCGGCAGGGTTAAGTCTCACAACAGACCCACGTTCCATAACATCATTCAACACTCGAAACTAAAAAAATTTCCAGCTCTTTTTTCAGTTTTTTTAAGTTGCTTGGTAAGTTTATGCTTAAAATGACATGTTAAAATTTTTAAATTTAAATGTGCATTGGACACAATCACTAATCAGGTTTTTAACTTTTAAACAACGTTAATGTAGAATTTTGGACACTTGTATCATTCAGTGCTTCACATTCAGCTCTTAAATATTCTGTACTTAATTTTAATCTTGCTAGAAATCACCTAAACAAAATTCTAATGTAGACTTAATTTGAAATCGGATAAAGTTTACCCATGCATTATTTATAGTATGCTCTCATAAAAGCTGAAAAAGTAAACTCATAAAACCCAACAAAGAATCATGTCAAAAGAATAAGTTTCTTATTCAAGTCATAATAGCAAGAAACAATTCCATAACTAGTTGTTTTGGTATCTTATTTGCACCTCTGTTGTACATTAATCACCCAAACCTGCAAACCATTTCCCTATAACAACTACTAATTTCCTAAAAACTCATATCATCTTTAAGCATACAGAAGCAACCCATGTGGAGATGAAATTGCATTTCAGAAGCATGACTAGTTAAAACCGAAAAATAAGTGAAACATTTCATCGAACAATTATCATGCAATAGCGGCAGTTTTGGTCTTCACTATTTTTCAGCAATAAAACAAAACCCAATAAATAATGTAATCTAAACTACACCAATTTAGAAGAGAGTTGGACTAAGAAATCATACCTCGACGGGTGCAATGTCGTCGTTTTCAGGATAATGGTAGGCAACCACCGTTCTACCAATTTATCGATAGCAAAGGCTCTTCCTTTTTTCGTTTTTTGTTGGCCAACGACCTTTTATGTCTAAAGATTGGTTTGTTCACTCTTCCACGAGGGACACAGATTCGTTAACTTATCATTAATTTCGTTATCACAATGTCAGTTGTTATTTCCTTTTATTTCTTTATGGCAGTTATAGATTTACTTCCTTTCCAAAATTATTGTTTTCTTTTTATAACAGTGAGGTGTAATCATGAGACGTTGACATTTCAGTAAAATGCATTTTCTATATATGGTAATTGTATATAATGAGGTTTCACCCCAACCAACAGCTTACTGCTTTGCATTTTATATCTTTTTTTATAGTTTTATTTATATTATTTTAAATTTTAGTTGTATTAATTTTATCAAAATAACTATTAATAAAATCATTTTTTGAATTAATTATAGTGTTGTTATGAGAATGATTGCATGTTACCAACTCCGCATTTAATAGATTACCACTTACACGGTGAGCATTAAATGGTTTAAACTGTAAAATCAAATCAAACCATATCAAATCATCAATTTTAAATTGGTATATCTTTTTACATGGTTTGTTTTTATTTACAATTGGATGACCACTTTCAAAACAATTAATTTGATTTTTATTTGATTAAACCATTTAAAACTTAATCATACCATATTAATAACAAATTCTAAATCTTGATGAGATAGAAAAATTAGAGCATGATATTTTTACCCTAATGTTATCTTATATGTTATGTATGGATTCATTAAAATATTCAATTATAATTAACATGAATTTTTTAAAAAATATTTCAAAATCATTAAAAGGACATTCTATTATTGATGTCATTATGTTATTAATTTAAATTTAAATGTCATGTTTTACATCTAATTTGAAGCTTTAAAAATACACCTTGTGATTGTGATATTCTTTTCAAAGTCATTTCTTATGTTTTCAGTGTTGTTGTATTAAAAGAAATTTAATTGCTTTAGGAATAGGTTTTTATTAGTAGGTTAGATTTGGATGGATCATAAATGTTACTTACATGTAATATTATTGTTGTTATAAATTTAAATTGCAAAAATTGATGATATTTTGCATGTGTTCGGCAATAACTTTTTAAATAGCCTTTAATAGTCTAAACGCTATTTTTATAGTGTTCGGTAACATAGTGTTTAAACTAACTTTTACAGGCTAAGATAACGTTTTATAAAAGATTAACTCATATAATGTTTAACTTTTAGCGTTTTATGAAAAGTTATTCAAATAGCTAATAACAATGCTATTAAAATAGTTAATAGTTATCAAAACAACTAATTTTTTCGAATAGACTCTTATGTTATTCTTCTTTGTTATAAAAAAAACTAATTACTTTTTTACTAGTTATAATTTTTTATTGTTATATATTGTATATGAATTCATTACATTGTTTAATCACAATTAACACAATTCATTAAATTATTTTAATGGTACCAAACACACAGCAAATCGAATTGCACCAAACCGCTTTATTACAGCTTGGTTTAATTTAGTTTCTGTGGTTAAATGGTTTAGTTTAAGTTGACATCTACAAACCATAATTTTGGTTTAATTTAAAAATTTTTTGAAACCATATCAAATCAAAATGTTATCACCCTTAACTATTTGTATGGAATCAATGTTTTAATTTTAGTCAAATTACTATTTCAATTTTTTCAAATTACTAGTTTTTAGATATTGTATTACATGTTATTTGTTGTCATTATATATTAATAAAAACCTGATAATATAATTATATTAAATTGATAATCATATATCAACCAAGTATGGTTTGGTTGGTGTTCTCACTAATATAAGCGGTGAGAGGTCTCAAATTTGAGTTCTCTCAACTGCAAGAATTTTCACCAATTTAGTGAGTCAAAAGAAGACTACCCCTTTTATCTAATCTATCATGTCATTTTGGCCATTAAGTCTTCTAATGAGTTAAAAAAAATAGGGATATCATATTAAATATCAGTTTTTAAAATTTAATTTTAAAAAATGTCAATTTGACTTTGAGATTTTAAATTATTGACATTTGTGACATACTACTATTGTGCCCTTTTTTAGTGGTGGGCATTAGTTTGTTAATATTTTAGTGCTTTAATATGTTTGTGTTTCCCTTTATATTAATTTTTTAATTTCACCGTTGTTTTCTTTTTTCTTTTTTAGTATGTCAATATTTAATGCTGCTATTTTTTTTTCATCCCTCATTATTTTTTTATCGTTTTTTCTCCTTTTGTTGTCGTTCATTTTTTTTCTTTATTGTTTTTTCTCCTTTTGCTATCATTCTTCTCTTTATTTGTGTTGTTCTACGGTTTTGATTTTTATTCATAAGGTATGTTGATTTCTGTTTTTGATTTGTTATTTATTGTTTGAAATATCTCTATCAATTTTTTATGCAATTAGTAAATATTGTAGAGACAAGGTAAAACTCTCAATTATATTTGGATTGATACTGATAGAGTGTATATATATATACACATGCGCCGTATTTATTTTGTTTGATCAATGTGTTAATTGATGTACATATATCTATCTATATTTAATTGATTTTACAGTATCTACTAATCAGTATATATATATATATATATATACACACATACAAACACCATATTTACTTGGTTTGATCCAATGTGTTAATTGATGTGTATATATCTATTCTGTATTTAATTGATTTTACAGTATTTACTGATATAGTATACTAATATAGTATATACATACACACAACGTAGATAGCCTCGTTGTTGCCAAGCATCAATTACCATCACCAACATCATCATCGTGGTTAAATCACATCAACTGTATAGGAATTTGCTCTTACAGATTTTGTATTTTCTTGTGTTTCCTTTTTTTCAGTGTTTTCTTTTTTTTTTCAGCATTTACTTTTTTTCAACGTTTCCTTTTTTCAGCGTTTCCTTTTGTTCAATATTTCTTGTTTCTCTTGCAAGGTAAGTTTTGGTATTATTAAAATTTTTTTTTACCGAATTTGTTATTTTCTTAGTAAATATTTTTTTTGACATTTTATTAAAATTGAGACCTCATATGTGAAATTTGTTAAATTGCCCCTAAAAAATAATCAGAACATATTACCTTTTGATTTTTAATATTTTTTCAACTTTTCATAAACCAATGTTAAAGATAACATTTTAATTAAGAAAGCTCATACAATAGTTTGAAGCCATCAATAGAAATATATTTTCAAAATAAATTATAATTGTGGCTTTTAAAATAATATTCATCTATTAACATATTATTTGATAATTTTTATTTATACAAAATAGGGAAGGATATTAGATAGTGATATAGCTCAACCATTTTATTAAAAAAAATCTTTAAATAAGCATATGTTACTTAAAATGTTTACGAACTATGTTTTTATTGTATTTTTCTTCCTTTTCATTGAGAAAAATTTTATTCTCAATTAGTTGATAAGAAATTATTCTTTTGATGAATTTTATTTGCTTGTAATTTATCTTTTTCCTAGGATAATTTAATAAAATTATTGAAAAACTTGAATAATCCAAATTGCTCTATTCCATTGATTCAATTTCTCATTCCATCTCATTTCACAATACTGGGATGAGATCGAATAGGTCTACAACATACATATTAGGATGGAACTGGAATTTCATTTTTGCATCTCGATATTCTTTTAAGAAGAAAAACAATTCATTCTAATTTATAAAACGAAGAAATACAATTAGGAACAATATTTCAAACTTGGAGGCGAGCATATTTATATGTTGCCCTTTCCAAACAATGGTCTCCCGTATTAAATTGTCTCATAATCCATCGAACATAAACATTAAATCTAAAATCATTCTACAATCCATAACAACACAACCATTCTGAATTATCTACTTCATTTGAATTCAAAACATGCAAAAGCAATTTGGAATCAATAAACAAATAGCTTCATTTAGGTAAATAAACTTCAACCATTGCAAGGCAGTATGAAAGGCTAAACTTTCTATCAAAGCCACAAACTCGTCCCATGAAACTGTCCAGAGATCGCAAAATGGAGCCATCCTTCCAAATCCTCTTAACATCCCATGCTTGCCCATTCAAATTCACAAGGTCCCTCACACATATAGAAGGCTCAATGAAATCGAAGCTATCCTCCACAAAACAAAATGTATCATCTTTAGAAATCCAATGTTCACGAGCTACAACTATCTTCTTGTTATTCTCAATCCTCCACTTAACACCAGCTTTTAATACTCGTTAAAAGACAAGATATTTCTCCATGGAAAACTAGGGTTACTTCAAGATTACCGGTTAGAAAATGCCCATTGAGAAAATATTTAGATTTGAAAGTCTTATATAGAAGAGCATTATTTTCAATTAACAACCTCCAACCTTGTTTTCCTAACATGGTCGTATTGAAATTTTGTAAATCCCTAAAACCTATACCACCATCCTTGTTACTTAAACATATGTGACTCCGAGATAACTAATGAATACGACTACTCTCACCACTCTTCGATCCCTAAAAATACTTGCTCATAATCACATGTAATTTATTACGGATAGATAAAGGCAAAAGAAAAATACTCATATAGTAGCTAGACAAAACTTAAGAATAGATTTAAGAAGAATTTCCTTAGCTTACCAGTCTTAAAAAGAAACCTATTTTATTTTTAGAATAGAAAATTATATAATCCTCACCTTATCCCAATCTATACACAATCTAATTAGATAAATCAAGTGAGTTCATTAATCTTTAATGTTTAAATCTAATCAAGTGATAGGTGTTATTTTTATAGTATTTTTAATATAGTTCTTATTAAGAATTTTAATAATTTTAATCAATTTTATTGACTTTTATTTAGTTTTATTTATGTTTTTGCTCAAAACTTCCTTGAATCATAATCCACTTGATCTTAAAGAAATTTGCAGGGTTTTGGCATAGAAAAGAGCAAAATAAAGCAAAACACTCAAGCCCTAGCACGCCCTGCCCGTGTACATTAGCACGCCCGTGCTCAACTTAAGGAAAATCAAGTGGAAACTCAGACTCTAGGGTGGCCGGACCGTGCTATCTGGCACGCTCGTGCCTGAAAGGACCTGAGGGAGTGCTTGCTTAAGCATGCCCGTAATGCATTTCATCTTGGAAAGTCAGAGCCTAGCACGCCCTAGTCGTGCTATGGGGCACGCCCGTGCCACAAATTCTTCTCTGGATGTGTTGCACAGCACGGCCCGTGCTGAGCCATCCATAAAACTCAAGCCCTAGCACGCCCAGACCGTAAAAAATAGCACGCTTGTGCTACGAATTTGATGCTGTCTTGAATTAAGAACGCCAGCCAGTCTATAACTTACATGGGCCCACCTCAGATATTTTCTTGACGTGCAAATCAAGATCTAATCCTATTTAGGAAGATGGAAAAGGCCTAATTGAGAAGAAATCCAAAGCCTAATTAGTTTCATATCTCCAAAAAGATTTCTTACTTAATAAGGATTCTATTTCCTAAACGAAGTCAGATTTTCTCCCAAGAAGTCTATATAAAGAGAAGAGCCATTCATTGTATATTCCATCTTTTGTTCTATTGTTTTCTCTCTCTCTCTCCAAGACTTCAAGTATTCAAGATTTGTGTCAAGATTCAAGGAAGCCGTCCATGCCAATCATTAACTAACTTTTATTTCTAAACTCTTTTCTTGTTTTATTTTCAATATTCATGTTGATTATGAGAATATTTACAAGTTTAATTGAGTTTTATTTAATTACTATGTTGAACGAAAACTCTCATACTAGGGATTTGATGTAGCTTAATTTTGATTCCAATTTATAATATTAGATTTGCTTTTCCTTGTTCATGATATAATTTATTATTAAACTTAATGCTTTCAGGCAGAGTTTCTCCCCTGGATTGATTTATTTCATTAATCACTATCGGAAAAATGGTTTTTGATATGAATAGGATAATAAATTACATGAGAATAATAACTTGATGTGGAAGCTATATGGTTTGACTCATGGGGGGTTTTCATAAATTAATGACCTTAGGTTATGAATTCATAAACAAACTATAAAACTTAATGATTTAATTTATGTTTGATTGCACTATTGGAAGATAGGTAATTAGACCAGGTTAAAATAGCTAACAATACATCGGGAGAGCTTGTTAGTGATTTTAGGGTTGTTTCCCTTACTTAAACAATTAAAATTGATTATCAAACTAATAAAATAAATTGGATAGAATTAAGTGAAGTTAAAATCCCTAGTAGCTTTAAATCCTTGATTTCTTTTTGTCAAATATTGTTGCTTGATTTCTTTTTCTTCTTTATTATATTTGTTTAATTTAATTTCTTAAAATGATTCCCCTTATTGCCATTTGAATAATAATAGGTTAATATAATTTTGGTACTTGGTATACAATCCCTGTGGAAATGATACTCTACTCATTCTATATTACTTGTTGCGATTTTCGTACACTTGCAAAAAATCACTGTCATCAAGCTTTAATCTTTAAATTTTTATAATCAACAATTGCATTTATGTTCCCAAAATTATTTAATTTAAAGTAATTTAATTCTTTAACTTGTCAATAGCATAGAAATTAAAATTCTTAAATTTTTAATAAAAGAAACTAAAGTTTTTATTAAAACAAATTCAAAGCAGATTTTCTAATTAAGTCTTACAATTACTATTTTTCCTATTTAAGAAGATTATGCAAAATTTATTTCTGTTACTTTTATTATTGAATTCCTATTATATTATTATTAATTTTATTGAGATTGATAATAAATTTATTCCTATTGGAGATAACTAAGCGTGTTGGATCTAGCAAGTTGTAAATTCGATATTATTTGCTTTAGATTGAATGAAACAATAAATAATAAGATCTATTGTATTATTTTTCTTAAAATTTGTTATAGTTGCACTGGGGTGAATGTGTAGTTTTAATATCCCAGCCTTGGTGTAATAGTATCCCCGCTTTGGACTCAATTTGGGGTCCAATCTCCGCACCCAAAACGCGTAACACTATCCAAGACATGTCCATTTCCTATATCTAGATGCTTGGTAGCTGGCGAGCCAGTTTAGGAGTTTGGGTGGATAAAGCTAGCAAAGTTTAAGTTCTACTTGTTTATTAAATGAGCTCAATAGCTTGACTCGATAATCTTATTAAATGAGCTCGTACAAATTTTATTAAATCGAGCTTCAAATAGCTCACAAGAGCTAAGCTCATTTACAGTCTATTTTTACAAAACCTCAATTTCTATGTCCATCTACATACACCGCTACACACTAGACATGACCATTGGTTCGATTCAAATTAAAACCAAAGTGAAATCAAATCGTACTATAGACGAACTGGAACCGGATCGAAACCGGTGGTTAAAAATTTTAAACCGAAACCAGCAGTTCAAGGGCCAGTTAAGGTTCATGTGAATGTTAAAATATGAACCGGAATCGGTTTGGAACCGGCGGTTCCGGTCCGGTTCGAACCGAAAATTTCTATTTTTATTTTCAAAATGATAATCACTTAGCTTATTTTATATATCTTTAAAAGTTTCAGTAATATTATACTACATGATATACTTTACTTAAGAATTTTTTTTTTAAAATACACTTTACTTTAAAAGTTAAAAATCTAAAAAGTAAAATGTAAAAAAAGAGAGAAATATTTATTCTAAACTTATATTATTTTTAACTTTTTTTTACCCTTTTAAATTGTTTGCTAAGTTTAAAATTGCATTTCTTTTGAAGCATTTTTCAAAATTTTCTTACAATTTATTTAATTAATAATATTTTTAAAAAAATAAAGTGATAATTTATTTGATTATTTTGTAAAATCAATTAATTTTATTCCTATATGAGATAAGCATTCTAACATTTATTTAAAATAAAATTTACCAATATTTTTTAAACTCATATTAATATGTATGAAATAAAGATGTAACATTAAAACCGATTTTTTTTAAAAAAAAGATATATATCACCGGAAACCGTGAACGGAATCGTGCCGGAACCGGCTAGAACCGGAACTGGCGGTTCAAGGGCCGGTTCAGGTTCAACATTTTAAACAATTTGAACCGGCCATGCCTACTACACACAAGCTCTGTTTGGCAACAACGTCTGGAGTAGCTTTTGTCAAAATACTATTTCTATAGATTATAGTTTTCGATAAACTAAATATAAAGTAGCTTTTTGAGGATACGAGAGCGTTTCCTAAAATGCTGTTTCACCTAATATTTAGTGTTTCACATCTTTTCATTGAATTTTTTTGACAACCCTACCCTTAATGGTTATGTTGCTTACCTGATTCTCACGTGAATCCGTGCGTGAAGCACTTCATTGTATTAGCTAGATATCAAATGATACCTCATTTCTTTCTTCTTCTTTTTTTGATTATTTTCGAACCAAAGAAAATGAAATAGAACTTCTTCTTTGACCTTAGATTGAAATTTCGTCTTTTCCTACGTTATGTGTTGAACAATTGAATGGATATTGCTGTCATCATCTGCCATTCTTGATAAATTTTCTCTTTTAATGTTGGATGCATGTGATTAATTAATTTATCTATTTAAATTTTTTTTTGTATAATTGGATTATACTTTGTTAAATTGATTTAATTTATGGTCTTAGATTTTTGCTGTGAAAAATATTTAATTTTTGGCTTTCTCATGAATAAAGATAAATCTCTGCTCCGTTAGGTTCTTTCCTAGACATCTGGCAGCCTCATATATTTTGTCATTAATTATTTCTGTCAATAAAACATGTATTTCGGTATTCGTTATTGGTTCGGTTGCATAGAAAGAGACCCGAATAATCTGATCAAACTAAAAATAAAACACAGTGTTTTAAGCTTAACTTATCTTATATATTTTCTCTTTTTTTAGGCTTTCACATCCTCACATAAACTGTTCACGTCTACTCAAATTCTCTCTCACTGTCTGTCACGACTCATTTCCACGGGCCGGACCGACACTAGGGCCTAAGTAAGCTTAAGGCCCTCGAGGCCCGTAGTAAGCCTGAAACACTAAAATCTACTATCTCAATATAAATTTCAAACATTCAGCCCATATTACTAGGAAAAATAAATCTCAAGATTTTATTATACCTCGGCCCAAATTTATCATCTTCAACATTCCACAGTTCGAGCCCAATTTACAATACATCACATTTCTAATATGGGCTCACAGAATTGTTTCATCTATGTTAATACACGACTAAAGGTATTCAAATCCTATAGCTGCGGAGTCACTAATTGTTACATATACATAGATTCTTATACATATAGTTACATAGCAAAATAATTATTGAACTAGGAAAATTTCTTTCTAGCCCTGCGACGAAGAAACATAGCTTAAATCGAATTAAAGAGAAACTTACTTCCTGAAAAATTAAACAAGACATATGAGTTTTCTAAGGAGTAATAATTATTGCACAACACACACATTCACACAAATGTATAAACATATCAATCTAGTCATCTGACTAGTTAGATGCTCATGCAGACAGTCACACAAATGGCATAACAACAGCACTCACACTTATTAACAACTTCACATAATCACATCACGTGGAAATTGGTTTGTGGTGTCACTGAAACCCCTAATGAGATGTCCTCACACATGGCCCACCCTCTCATAACGTGTGCACCAGGGAGTCGATCCCCCATACATGGTCGACCTATGTAATCCTCACTTGACCAGCCCTCTCATAGTTTTTCCATTTTCTCTTTTTTTTTTCCATACCAACAGGAGGCCACCCTATGGTTTATCCATATTATCCATATCATATCATCAGGTGCACACAGGGGCACAATCTCCCATACGGCCAACAGTCTCGTAGACCGTCCTCACAAACCCATGGTGACCCACTTCATCCCAACTCCACACATACAAGGCATAGCCTAATCACAACACAATTAATCAAGTATTGCAATTAAATGCAAGCATAACAAACAATTAATTAACATGATGCAAATACACAAGTAGACATTCATAGTTAATTATAATTAAATAGAGAAATAGTAATCAACAACATATTATTATAATAATCACTACAAAAAAATGCCTAATTGCGACCGATTTGCGACCTATGGACAAATAGTCGCTAATTGTAGCGCTAAAAATTTTCGCGAGTTTGGTTTTCAGTTTGCGACAAGTGTACTACGGATTTGTGATCGATTTGCGAGTACGTTTTATTCCGTCGCAACATTGCGCGCTTCAAAATTAGGAATAAGTTCTGAGATCGATTGGCGACCGATTATTTGCGACCAAAAGTTTGAGTCGCAAATCGGTCGCAATTTTATTGCGAAGTAAAACGACGTCGCAGAGTTAAAATTTGCGACCGACAAATTTTAGGGCTTTAAACGCCAGACGCCCTCCTTCTTCTTTCTTTCTTCTCCTCCTCCTCTCCTCTCCTCCGTTCGCAGCGCCGCTCCAGCCCTTCTTGACGCCTCTCAAGCCCGCCTCACGCTGCCCGTTGCAACTCTGGTCACTCCATTGCTGTTTGGACACAACTTGAGGTAAGTTTTGCGAATTTTTTTTTGATTTTTTTTTTTTTGCGATTTTATGTGTTTTTATTATAATAATTTTTGGTTAGTTTTGTATATTTGCGATTAGGAATATTTAGGTACTGTTATTAATAATAATAATAATAATAATAATTATTATTATTAAAATATAATATTGTTACTGTTATTATTATAATAATAATAATAATAATAATAATAATAATAATTATTATTATTATTATTATTATTATTATTATTATTATTATTATTATTATTATTATTATTATTATTGTTACTGTTATTATTATTATTATTATTGTTGTTGTTGTTGTTGTTGTTGTTGTTGTTGTTGTTGTTGTTGTTGTTGTTGTTGTTGTTGTTGTTGTTGTTGTTGTTGTTATTATTATTATTATTATTATTATTATTATTATTGTAATTAGGAAGGAATTAAATATAATTATGAAGTATGCAATATTAGCAATTTTAGCAAGGAATTAAATAGAATTAAATTAGGAATTAAATATAATAATTAAAAAGATTAATAATTTTATCAAGGAATTAAATAGAAAAAAAAAAAAAAAAATATAATGATTAGGAAGCAAGTTTCATGTCATGTTAAGTGGAAAACAAAATAGTTAGTTTTTTAATAGTGTTAAGTATTATAAATGATAGTTAATTTTTTAATAGTTAATTATAAAAAGAATTAAAAGATTAAATGATAGTTAATTTATTTAGTTTAAATCATTAATTTTAAACCTAATTTAAATTATTTCGTCAATTTAAAATATCATTATATTTGAAGTATGTAATAAGTAAAAAATTAATTAAAACATTACGAGTAGAATAAGGAGTTTTAATATGTATAACACATATTAAAAAAAAAAAAAACTAGTCCAAATATAAGTTATAACTTTGCCACATGATACATGATACAAAATAGCAATAATAGAAGCCAATTGTTATGATACAGGCAATTAAAATTACTCTTTTTTTATAATTATGAAATAATGCATTTTTTTTTTTGTTATTATTGTTGTTATTATTCTTAAAGTTTTTTTTTTAAATGAATGATGTTTTTTGGTTGGAGGCCTAGTAGTGGCCATTTTGCCTTGGAGAATGTTGGTATGATATAGAAGTATTTATTGAAGTGTCTTTATATTTGAGATTTGATTGTGTTGTGCCGAAGTGCTGCCGAATTTTTTTCCAAAAAAATCAATATGTGGAATAGTACACTTACCTTTATTAGGGTAAAGGTAATAAATGAACTTAGTGAATAAATGAACTTAGTGATTTTACATTTATATGTAGTTACCCTTATTATAGAAATAATCTTAGTAAGTTAGAAGTGTAAATTGAACATTACATTGTGGCATGTTTTAAGGATGGTTTAGACTAATGTAATTACATATAATTTGCCCTTTATAAACACAATGTTAATTAGGTAAAAAAAATGCGACCTAATCTAGATTGGATGTACTAGAGGTTCGAGGTCAATGGGATATTAAGACAAGAGTTCCTACAAGGATTGGAGGCGTTTATACAGTTTGCAGTTGGTAATCCCAGTTATATGGATGGTAATAAGTTGAGGTGTCCATGTAATCACAAGAAGTGTCGAAATAGAGCTTTCTTAGACATCGATACAATTAAACTTCATTTATGCAAAAATGGGTTCGTGGAAAATTATTACGAATGGATACATCATGGTGAACCTCGAGTTGCCAGTGGGTCAGGCCACTCCATTCCGGTAAGTTTAGAAGGTCAGCCTTATCAATTTCTGTATGGTAATCAATGCAATGATATGGTAATCGATGCGAGTAGAGTAGAATGTCATTGGGATAATATGGAGGAATCGCCAAACATAGCAGCACAACAATTGTTTGACATGCTAAGTGCAGCTAACAGTGAACTGTGGCCTGGATGCAAGAATCATTTAGTTCTATCTGTTGTGGCACGATTACTACACATGAAACCGGAGCACCATTTTTCAGAAAGGTGTTACGATGATTTTGTGCAGTTAGCAAAGGAAATGTTGCCTGAAGGCCATTCAATGGTTGATAATTTTTATCGGACAAAAAAATTAGTTCGGGGATTGGGACTACCCGTAGAAAAGATTGATTGCTGTCGTAATAATTGTATGATATTCTGGGGTGTTGACTCAGAATTCAGAGACTGCAAGTTTTCTAATCTTCCAACATATCAATGGCAGGGTCAAGGGACTGGTAGGGTACAAAGAGAGAAGGCTTTCAAGAAGATGTATTATTTCCCTCTTGTTCCTCACCTTCAAAGGTTATATGCATCTAAGGCGACAACTGAACACATGACATGGCATGCTTTGCATGAATATGAGGATGGTATAATGACTCATCCGTCAGACTCAGAAGCGTGGAAACATTTTGATAACATTCATCCTGTGTTTGCTGCTGATATGAGAAACGTGAGATTAGGGCTTTGTACTGATGGGTTTCAGCCGTTTGGCCAATCAGGACAACAATATTCATCATGGCATGTCATTGTCACACCATATAATCTACCACCGTCAATGTGTATGAAAGATGAATATATGTTTTTGTGTGTTATTGTTCCTGGCCCTACTAATCTGAAACATAAAATTGATGTGTTTCTGCAGCCTTTGATTGCCGAACTTAATTATTTATGGGAATATGGGGTTGAAACATTCGATATTTCGACTAATCAGAATTTCATAAAGCGAGCTGCTTTGCTTGGGACCATCAGTGATTTTCCAGCATTTGGAATGCTATCTAGGTGGAGTACAGCAGACAAATTGGCTTGTCCTCATTGCATGGAAAACACTAATGCATTTACACTAAAGAATGGAGGTAAACAATGTTGGTTTGATTATCATCGCAAATTCTTACCAGAATCTCACCCTTGGAGGAGAAATCGACAATGCTTTGGAAAGAACATGACTATTGTTGAACCCCCTCCGCCTGTGAAGTTTGGAGCTGAAATATTACAAGAAATTGAAGATCTGGGGCTTATGAAAGTTACAGAGTTAGGTGCAGATGAGGCGAATGCAAGAGTTGGCAGGAATAGCGGGTGGAAAAAGCGAAGCATCTTCTGGGATTTGCCATACTGGAGTTCACTTCTTATCCGTCATAACCTTGATGTGATGCACATAGAAAAAAATGTGTTCGAAAATCTATTCAACACTGTCATGAACATTGAAGGGAAAACCAAGGATAATGCAAAAGCGAGAGCAGACATGAAGGAAATTTGTCGTCGACCAGAACTCGAGCAATCTATACTTACTGGTAAGTTTCCAAAGGCATGTTATTGTTTAGATAAACCCCAAAGGCAATTATTGTGTGAATGGGTATGATCATTAAGGTTTCCAGATGGATACTGTTCAAATATGGGTAGATGTGTGGACATGAGGAAATACAGATTGTTTGGCATGAAAAGCCATGACTGTCATGTTTTTATGCAAAGATTGATCCCTGTGGCATTCCGAGAATTATTACCAGGAAAAATTTGGGAAGCAATGACAGAATTGAGTCTCTTTTTCAAGGAATTGACGATGACTGTTATCCGATGCGATGATATGGACCAATTAGCGGGAGAAATCCCAGTAGTGATGTGCAAATTGGAGCGAATTTTTCTACCCGGCTTCTTTGATTCTATGAAACATCTGCTGGTTCATTTGCCCTATGAATGTCGTGTAGCAGGACCGATACAATATCGATGGATGTATCCATTTGAGAGGTGAATCACTAACATCCCATTCTAATCATTACATCATTTATTTGAACTCATACTTACATATTGGCATTGTACAATGACAGACACCTGCAGAAAATTAAAAAGAATGTGCGCAATATGGTAAAGGTCGAGGGATCAAATTGCAATGCATATTTGGTGGAAGAAGCTTCCACCTTCTGTTCACACTACTTTGAACAACATGTTTTCACCAAGCATCAGAGAGTGCCACGTAACGATGACGGAGGAGATCGAATACAATCTGAGTTTAAAGGAAATCTAACAATGTTCACCTATCCTGGGCGTACGATTGGTAAATTAAAAAAAGGACGATTGACTGATGTAGAGATACGAGCGGCTCAAACCTATATTTTATTGAATTGCGAAGAGATTACACCATTTGTACAGTAAGTATACATATTGTAGATAGTCTAAACCCGGCGTGGGCCGTAGTTAAATTATACTTATGCTAATTTGGTTCGTTGATAAATAGGAAACATATCAATCTTTTACGGCTTCAAAATCCCAATTTGATTGATACTGTAGTTGATGCAAAACTGGACTCCGAATTTGCAGAATGGTTCAAATATTATGTAAGTTACTTTCAATGTACACAACATGGAATGTACATTTATTAAATCTCGCTCCTGTCATTACTATTTCCCATAGGCTCGAAGCTCGGGAATCGATATTGGTAACAGATTCATTACGGATCTAGCAAAGGGACCTCTACCGGTTGCTAATGCCTACTCTAACTACTTTGTAAATGGTTACAAGTTTCACACTGAGGGTTATGGGAGAAGCAGAAAGACAATGAACAGCGGTGTTTGCATAAAGGGATCAAACTGCAGTGACATGTCAAACGATTTTTATGGGAAATTGGTTGAGGTTTTGGAGTTAGAATATCCAGGCCTACCAATGAAGTGCACAATCTTATTCAAATGTGAATGGTTTGATCCTACGCCAAATGTTGGCACGAAGGTTCATCCTAAGTATAATCTGGTAGATATTAATCAAAGAAGAAGATATACAAAGTATGAACCTTTTGTGTTGGCAATGCAAGCTGCACAGGTGTACTATGTCCCATATCCATTGTTTAAATGAGATCGTTGCGATTGGATGGCAGTGTGTAAAATCAAGGCTAGATCAGTTGTTCATGCACTTGAAACCAAACAATCTGCTTCACTCGCAGTATCGGAGCCATTTCAAGAAGTTAGGGTTGATACGCAACCGATGCAAGTTGTTAAAGATTTAACGGATAGATTGGATGATGAAAGCCGATCTTATGTTGAAATAGGAGCATCGGATGATGAAGAGGAAGAAGATCAAATCATCATGGGTACCTCAAAAGACGAATATGAAGAAGAGGAAGATGATGAAGAGGAGGAGGAAGCAGATGATATTGAAGACACTTAATACTTAGAGCAGTTTTATTGTTACAAATTGATAAATGTATATCTAATTAATATTATTAATGAAGAATTTCAATGTTATTAACTTTCTTTACTCATATTTACCACATGTTATACAATTCATATAATTGTATAAATTCATTTTATTTAGGTTCTCATATCTGCAGTACAGATGGCTAGAGGCAGAGCGTTTGATTCAAACACATCCGGCAGTGGCTCGCGTGGAGGTAGTGGCCCAGGACGCAGTGCCCGTGGACGAGGAGGGTCTATCCCTCCTTCTTCAAGTACGTCTGGGGCTTCATCCTCTACTCAGCGACCAGTACTGCTGCCATCACATCCTTCTTTAGGTACGTCTGGGGCTTCATCCTCTGCTCAGCGACCAGTACTGCCGCCATCACTTCCTTCTGCTTCTTCCTCTTCTACCCCCATTTCTGGACCAGTACAGTCTCCACCAATTGCACAGTCACCTACTGTGCAAGGTAATCATAAATGTCATTACCGTCATTTCAATTATATATTAATTATCTGCATTTATAGCATTTGTCACTTCTTTTGCAGCTTCATCAGATCCATGTATCAGCCTCAGTTTGGTAGCGGGACAGTAAGTACTTATTCACTTTTTCCAAAGGCATATTTTGTTCAGATTGTGATGCTTTCACCTAATTATATTTCACTTCTATTTTTTTTCTCAGCATATATCCATCTTCTCGAGCATCGAGGCAATTATGAGGATAATCAAGCCACAGCTGCATAAAGAAGGATACACATGGGATGCCGTACCACAAGAGGCGAGAGACTTTTATTGGGAGGAGTTTCAGGTACGCTTTGGTTTAAGTTACATCATCATTCAATGTTTACAATTCATCAAGATACCTCCTTAGTATTGAAACACTATTTTTCATTTTTTGCAGAAACATTTCATATGGGACGAGGCCATTACGGCTATGCTGAAAGTGACTTGGGAGAAGTTATGTGCTGATCGATATGCTGACTTCACCTATAGGATGAGAAGAAGCGGTAAGAAGCAGCAGTGCGTGTCTCAGGAGATATGGGAGAGCTGGCAAAAGGCTTGGGAGGATCCTGCATTCAAGAGAAAGCGGGAGATATTTGCACAAAACAGGCACAATGAGACTGGCAGTGATGGAGCAGGACTTTCTTGACACACAGGTGGATCAATATCTGCTATAGAGACAGCTCGATTATTAGTAAGTGAACTAGTCACAGTATATGAAACTGATGTTTAATGAAAGGATACTATATATATTAATATATCATGCATAAAAATTCATTACAGGCTAAGGAATTAGGTCGTGAGCCAACACCGATTGAGATGTTTACATACACTCACACGAAGGACCACGATCTTAATATGTTTGTCGACAGACGTGCGGTGAGCGTCAATGTAAGTAACAATGAATAATATTTACATTTACGCTCTACTCGTTGCGAAGATGTACAAAGTTCAATATAATAAACCTTGCAATTGCATTGATTAATTAATTTTTTATTTTCAGGAGAACTATACTACAACTCGAGAGCGTCTTGTTTCTTCTCAGACTGATGAATCTGAAGCTGAGTCAAGAATTGACGAGGTAGGACTTTATCTCGAGGCTGTAGGGGGCGAGAAGAAGAGGAAGGTATACGGCATCGGGTCTCAGGCATCACAGTTTTACTGCGGCTCAGCATCTCACGCTTCTGCACCCAGCGCACGACCACAGCCTGAGCACTCTGCCGAGGAGTTTACTGAATTACGGGCTTGTGTTGATGATCAGCAGAGACAGATTGCAGAACTTAGAGCGCATGTGATGCTGCTGTCTGGTGAGCCCGGTGCTGGTACTTCTTCCTCTGATCCTGCGCCTGCTACAGATCGAAATGTTTCGACATCTCAGCAGCAGCCACTTCCATCTCCTGATCTTGATGCTGCAGACGATACCTTGGTCACCCCTCCCGGCACTACAGCACATCCAGCAGGTACTCCTCCCGACGATTCGACATCGGATCGTGTAGATGAGCAACCGCATAGATTTGATTTTGGACCTTTTTAGTCTCTCATTTATTTTTTGACATTTTGTTCAATACAATAACAATTACATTTTTATATTGTTCTTGAATTGCGTTTGTGATATATATATATATATATATATATATATGTCAATTTTCACAGGTGCGAAAAAATTATGGTTTCATAATAATATTTATTTTTTTTTTATTTTTTCAATTTTGCGATCGATTTGCTACCAAAAATTAAAATTTTAAATTTAAAATTTGCGACCGAATTTCAAAATTGCGACAGACTTTTTCTGCGACCAATTTGCGACAACGTTTCCAAATGAAAACATGACCAAAATTTGCAACCGATTTATCGGTCACTAATTTGCGACCGACGCAAAAATCGGTCGCAAAGGACTTTGTGACGAGCATTTTGGCGACCGATATCTTTCGGTTGTAGATCGGTCGCTAATGGAATTTAGCGACCGATTTTTGGCATTTTGCAACTGATTGGTCGGTCACAAAATGCCGTTTTTTTTGCAGTGAATTGATCCATCGAAAGTAAATAAATAATTAAATAACTAAATAAATAATAATACTAACAATAAAATAATTGGAAAACTTTATTTATTATGTATTAAGTTAAAGAATTAATCTAATAAACCAATTAATTTAATTATTGATTAAGACTAACCTAGGTTCTATCGAAATTTCGGCGGAATCTCCCCTAGAATTTGATCAAACCATAATTCAATAACAAATTTTCAAAGCCCATCCATCGGGTAAGTCACATCAACTCATCCCATCCGCCATAACCATGATCACTCATTTAATCTCTTACTCCATTCACACAGCCCATTCATCGGGCAATCAATCCAAATAACCCATCCTCTTTAGGCTATGTACGTCATCTATCACACACACGCATATTCAATTAATAGCTCCAAACCAACTAATCAATTAGTTATATTAGCCTTTGAGCATATTTCAATGATATTATTAAGTGTTCTATACCTAGTTACCAAAGAACTAAACATTTTATAATAAAACTTGATTCGCCAAGTTAAATACAGGTACTCTCATTTGATAGTTTCTATGTTATACTTACTCGTCTAAGCCTTAGATTTTAATTTCCCCCTAACAATATTTTTATCAAATTCATAAGTCAACCAACATAATTATTAACTAATATTAAATTTTCTAATTATAACTAATATTCATGAAATGTATTTAGCAATATTCAAAATTAATCGTCTCGTACAATATGCTCTTAACTAATTCCTAATAAGAACTATTTCTAACTAATTATTTGTTAGAATTAAATTTATTCAACTATAAATTTTAAATTTGGAATTTATACTAAAAATGGGAGAATAGGTCTTAGGGCATACCGATTAAGATTCGGACTACAATTCCATTATCTGCGTGAAAAGGAGATCATTCTGTCTCTTAGGGCCTCATCGAAGTGTCGCCGGCCAGTTACCAGACCGCCGCCGTCGGAATGTCGAACTTCACCTCAATCGGGCGATTCATACACCATTAGACTCGAAATTCTATAACAAGCTAAAATTCGACATTAATTCATGGAGTTATTAATTCAGTGGGTCGAAAATAGCTCCGACAGCCGCTCTTCCTCCTCCACGCACGATTGCTCCTCAAAACCTCGGTGAAATCACGAATTTATGGAAGGGATTTACTCATAGTGCCGCGGAGAGTCAATTGGCGCTTGTCTCTTCCACTAGGATCGCCGGAAACGGCGCGGGTGGCCGAAAAGAGAAGAAAGGAACTGTCGAGAGGGAGATAACTTGGTGTCGTGCCCCAGAAGACCCGTTCGGCGTGAAGGATGGCCGAAATGTGACCGACGACATGAAGGAATCCTGACCGCCACTTGCTTTCGTCGTGCGGTGGCCGGAAAATGAGGAAGGGATAGGGGAGGAGGGGCTGCTGCGCGCTGGAGGAGGAAGAAGAAGAAGAAGAGAAAAAGAAAAGAAAGGAAAAGTCCAGAGCTTCTAGACCATTCTGGTTCGATTTGAGCCGATTTGGTCTAATTTAATGATTTGGCTCAATTTGCTTGGTTTTTGAGTTTTTCACTTGGTTTTCAGAAAATTCAAGCTGGTTTATGGGTCCGATTTAGTAATAATAAAAATATTTTTCCGTAGATTTCATTGGTTAGGTTTTATGATTATATTTTTAAATGAAAAATTTTTGAAAAGGATTTTCCGGGTCGTTTCACTGTCCCACTTAAACACGTAGTCTATCGCTCTATGCCTCTTCTACATAACTAATATCTTACGCCTATCTCCCTCTCATCTCACTCATCTTTTATAAATTCCAAGTCTCCAACAACACTACAGCTGCAAGATTTATTTTCTTAGTATTTTTATTTTTATTTTTATTATTTATATTTGAGTTTTCTTCGTAACTTTTCAATTCACTAATATTTGTTAATCTTTCTTTGATAAAAATAAAATCAACAAGTAGAATATATGTATATATATATTGCATGAAAATGTATATTTTCCCTTTTGGTCTCAGTAAGAACGAAAGGAGCAATGAGCTTGGTTGTATATATATATATATATATAGCAGTTTGTAAATGACCACTAGGCCATTGGCTTAATGGTTGATTGTAAAGAAATTAAACTTATATAACTAATAGATTTTTTTTACTTGTATATATGGTAGTGGATCATAAAATTTAAATCCAAAATTTTTTATCATTTTACTTTACAAGGGATTGAATGATTGGTAATAACATAATGCTATAATATATATGACATTCAAATATCCAATGCTCAAAATTGGTGTTTTGCTAATCACATGTTTATGAGTTTAATTGGGTAATGAATGCTTAATGACAAGCATTAATTAATTATCGAATTCAAAACAACCTATTGAAAACTAAAGTTAGATGACAATGTCATTATTATAGCTAAACAGCTAAACATTAAGCATAAAAATGTCTACAAGAAGAGACTAATAATATAGAATTAAACAATTAATACAATAAAAAGATTATAAATTTTTATCTAATTAACTATTACAATGATTGATTATTGCATCTGACAGCATATTATTATATCTATAGCTTGGATATAATTATTAAACAGTGCACATGCAAGGCAACATCAACAAAGGTTAGATTTAGTTAATTAATTAATTAATTAATACTACTGTAAATAGTACATGTTTAAGGTAAGACAATGATTGAAGATTCTTTCAGTTTCAATATATATTTGTCTATGTGGTCCAAAAAGCAGTCTGGTATATTTTAGCTTTCAATACAATTTGGTTCTCCATAATAACCGAGGAATCTAATCTATGTGTTAATAAAAAGCATAAGCTACTACTCATGGTTTATTAATTTTTAATTCTTTTGTCAATAGTACTTGTATTGTCTCTTATTGTTTTGATTTTTTTAATTCCTTTTTTGGATGGCAGAAGTCACAGAACCAATGGCAACTACACGAAGCCAATCAGTCGAAATTGAAACACCCACCAAATTGAAGAGAGAGGCAATAAAGCCAAGATCAGAAATGTGGGATTATTTCATTGAATTTATGGATGTTAGGGGAAACAAAAAGGCAAGTTTACTTATTGTAAAAGAGAAGTCTATTGTGATCCAAAAAAGAATGGCACAACCTCAGTTAAAAATCACATGTTTGCATGCAAACATAATGAACATAGAGTAGACACACGCCAAACATAATATCTTTGCAACCGGTTATGAAAAATGAGAATGTGGGTACCTTAGGTAGTTGGAAATTTGATCAAGTTGTTATAAGAGAGAAACTAGCTTGTATGATTATTATTGATGAACTTCCATTTAACTTTATAGAGGGTGAAAGGTTTAATGAGTTCATGGCTAGTGCATAACCAAAATTTTTTATTCCATCTCATTAGACAATCACTTAAGATTGTTATCAGTTATATTTAGATGAAAAGTTAAAATTGAAAAATTATTTTAGGAAATCATGTGTTAGAGTATGTCGAACTTGTGATATATGGACGTCAGTACAAGGGATTAATTATATATGTATTACTGCTCATTATATTGATAGTGATTGGAAGTTGCAAAAAAGAATTATCAATTTCTGTATAATTGCTAGTCATAAAGGTGAGTCTATTGGTATGACAGTCGAGTCATGTTTGCTTGAATAGGGGATTGATAAAGTCCTTACAATTATTGTTGACAATGCTAGTTCAAACGATGTTGTTGTTGGTTACTTAAAAAGAAAATTAATTAGTTGGGGGTCTGGCATTGCTGATGGTAAATACACTCACATGAGGTGTATTGCACATATAATTAACTTAGTTATGGTTGATGGGTTGAAAGAAGCGAATGAATCTGTGAAAAAGGTTCGAGAAGCAGTGAGATACATGAGACAATCTCCTACTAGATTGAAGAAATTTAAAGATCATTGTCAAGTAGAGAAGATAGTAAGTAAGAGTTTTTTGTGTTTGGATTTGTCAACTAGGTGGAACTCTACTTATTTGATATTAAATGTTGCACAAAAGTTTGAAGCAGCATTTGAGAAATTTGAGAATCAAGATCATATTTTACCATTGATCTTATGGATATAGGTGGAGCAACATCTAACTTGGATTGCGCAAATGTAAGGAGAATGGTATAATTATTAAAAGCATTTTATGATTTTACATTAAGAATTTCAGGATCTTTGTATGTCACATGTGATACTTTTTTTCATGAAATTAGTGGAGTTGATTATTTATTACAAGAATGGCAAGGGAGCAAGGATTTGGAAGTGCAAATTATGGGTGATAGAATGAAGGCTAAGTTTAATAAATATTGAGGGATCCTAATAAAATGTACAAACTCATTTATATTGGTGTGTTTTTTATCCTAGATTTAAGTTCAAATTTAAGGAGTTTGCACTTTGTACAGTGTATGAAAATGAGACAGGTTTGAATTTAGCAAGGAACATTAGGGATGTTGTATTTGAGATATTTAATGAGCATAGAAGAAAACTCCAACCTCTGAACATAAGAGTGATAATATTTGCACTCCAATTGCAAGTGGAAGCAATCTAAGTGAAATGTCCAAAAAGAAAAGTAAAATGAGTTTATGAAGTAAAAAATAGAGATCGGTAATATAAGTTGCAAATCAGACTTAGATGCTTACTTGAGTGAGTGCATTATTGTGGTGGATAAGGAACAATTTGATATATTGAAGTAGTGGAAGCTAAATTGCAATAGATTTCCAATCCTCTCACACATGGCACGAGATATATTAGCCATTCCTATTTCTACAAGTGCTTCAAGTCTTGCTTTAGCATTGGAGGTAGAGTTCTTGATGCCTTTAGGAGTCTTTATCTCCTAGAATAGTTGAAGCTTTCATATTGTGAACCCCTCCCCTGGAAACATAGGCATATAAATGCATATGACTAAGGGCAAAAATGCACGTGAATGTGTGAGTCGCCACCTTGTTTAATTATTTTAGGGTAAACTAGGAAAAAAACCCTAAGTTGACTCCAATTTTAATTAACCTAATTACTAGATTAATTATCCCAATGTTTAAGGCACAATCTACGAACCCGAGGTGGATCTCGAGACTATGTCATGCTGATGAACTAACCAAAGAATGAATGCTTTGCAAGGTAAATGATGTAATTGGACCAATGAAATGTTTAAGTGATTTCGACTTGCCGCTCGGGGTTAAATCCCGAACGTGCCTACGTACTTCAATTTGAATGGAAGATCAAAGTCGACGTAGTTCGATAAGCCTTTTTTAAAGGGCTTTGAATGGGTATGCTTAATGCATGAGTGTGTGTATGCTTCGTGCATTTTGTTTAGGCATTTTGCCAAAAATTGATTGATTTGATTAGGCGTTTGTTGCCAAAAGTGTTGATTTAAGGCTTTTAGCCAAAAGGATTGATTTCGGCAATTTGTTGCCAAAATTGATGTGATTTAGGCGATTGTTGCCAAAATTGATTATTTGAAGGCTTTTAGCCAAAATGGGTTGATTTAGGCAATTTTTTTGCCAAAAGGTGTGATTTAAGGCTTTTAGCCAAAAGATTGATTAATTCAAGGCATTTTGCCAAGACTTTGTTTTAAGCGATTTGTGGCTAAAAATGATTAATCTACTTATAGGCAATTTGTTTGCCAAAAGAGATCAATTGAATTGCAATGTAGGTAATTTATTGCCAAGAAAAACGTCTTTAATTAAGGCTATTTAGCCACAATTATTGATTAATTGGACTTAAGCCGGACTGTTCGAAATAAAGGCGATTATACCATAGTCATTAATTGACTAGGTACTTTAAGCCAATATTGTCGAATTTAGGCTTTAATACCACGATTATCAATTAACCGGGCGTTTAAGCTTAATCATATCTAACTAAGGCAGTTTACTTGCCAAACTGATGACATGAATGCATTGATGCAACAGTTTAATTCAGAATTGGAGTAGAAGAAGAATATGCATGAAGTACTAAAATTAAATGAGCAGAGTTTCGTTTATTTACCTGAGTTAATCGGCGACCGCTTCTTAGCTTCAGCTTGAAAAACTCCGGATTAAGCTCCTCGTTTGGGGAATATTAATTAATTTAATTTAATTTAAGTGGCCAAATATCACAACAGCAGAGTAATAAAAAGCCTATACTAAAATGCAGAAAAGCAGTAAAAGAATCGCAAGGAGCGTAGGGGAGAAGGAGCGTCCGTCAACACAGACTGAGTGAGTAAAAACGGAGTGCCGAGGCTGTATTTATAGGGAAAAAACAGGCCAGAGGGCGGCCGCTGCCACCGCTGAGGGCGACAGCTGCCGCTTTGGCCGGCGGCCGGCGCCGCCGTGAACGGCGGCAGCCATCGTCGTGTCCGGCGGCTGGAGCCGCCGTGGCCGGCGGACTTGCTAGTCTTTTTGTTCCGAAGGCTTTTCTGGGAGTTCCCGACCTCCAAAAAAATATTCCAGGACCAGTTCTGCGATCCTCGTAATTTTTCGGACGTTTCAAGTACCATATTGGCATACTTTCGGTGAACTTTCTGAATGGCCTCCGGTCCGGCCGGACTGTTTGCAGTCCGAGAAAACTGGCTTTTTGAGCCTCAAAATTTGGGTATTCACAGTTGCCCCCCACCGGCAACCATAAAAATGATTTATGGGAGTCGGTGGTTGTCTGAAACACAAATTTTGAAGGCGAAAATCAGACGCGTCCAAAAGACCCGCCTTTTAGCCTTTTCCTTATAAATAGCTTGAAATTCTCACTTTTCATTCATTCTAAACTCTCCAAATCAAAGAGCTCTCTCAAATTCTCTGAATTTCTAAAGCCTCAAAGCTTCCTTCCTCCATGGCTTCCTCAGATCTTAGCGATGAGGATTTCTTGGGGTCTCTGGGGATTTCCCTCGACGAGGTCAATGTTACGGCGGATGCTGACACTCACGCCTCCGTAACTGGCGTCTACGCCCAGGTAAGCTCCCTTTCACTTTTATTTGCTTTAATTATTTTTTGGGCCTTAGAGGCCAAAATGTGAATTTTTGGGCCTTAGGGGCCAAAGTGTGAATTTTTGGGCTTTAGGGGTCAAAATGTGAATTTTTGGGCCTCTGTGGCCAAACTGTGAATTTTTGGGCCTTAGGGGCCAAAATGTGAACTTTTGGGGCCTTTGGGGCCAAAATTTTTTTTCTGCACTTACTGTTTTATTAGCATGCATGCTAGGGTAGAACTAAGATATTGTCCTTAGTAAGGAACCGAGGAATAACTCTTAGATTGCTTTACCTTTTAGGACCCTTATATTAAATTGGATGTGGGTGAGAGTTCTGTGGCCGAAATTCCGATCGAGATATTCGATCACAATAACCCAGTTGGAGCGATTATTAGTCCGTCCTGTTTGGGCTACCTGAGGCATTTTGATGTGGGTCGGAGCAGCCACAAAGAATTACTGGGTGCTTTGGCCGAGAGATGGTGGAACACCACCAATACCTTCCACTTTTCTTGGGGCGAGTTGACAATGACTCCCACAGACTTTTCTGTGATCTCCGGGATCCCTTTTGGCATTCGGCCGGTCGAGGTATATGATGACTGGAGGACAGAGATCTCTCCCGCCCGGATGGTTGAGCTGATAGGGATCGACCTGCCCCGGATTGTCGGGCCAGGCTCTGCTACTCCCGCTTTGAGCGTTTCCAGACGCTGGTTATCCCTCCAGGCCCCTGACATTTACGCTAGATACAGGCAGGGAGAGCTGACGGCTACTCAGGTGGCTAGATTCACTTTGTTGCTGCTGTTTGCTTTGACCTTCTGGTCCAACAGGAAGGAGAAGTTTAATCCTTCCATTTTGAAGAGTTTGGAAAATCTGGCCCATCTGGCGGAGTATGACTGGGCTGGCGCTATTCTGAGCCGCATGTATGATGACATGTGTGATCTGAGTCGGGGCCACTGTAAACTCAGCGGGACCTACTACTTCTGGGAGGTAATGTAAAGAACATTCTTCCTTTCTGTGTTTTTCTGCTTATCTTGATTTTTTTATTGATTCTTGTTTCTTCTTTTTTGTAGACTTGGGCATTTGAGTACTTTCCTTACACTCGCCCGGAGCTGATTCATACTGATCTTGGATTAGGGCTGGTACCTTTGGCTTGGAGATGGTACCGATCAAACCTTCGTACCGTTCGGCGCAAAGAATCGCTGAGGGATCTGAGGGCCTTTTTTTATACTTGCTCTCTGGAGCAGGTACGTGCTCAGCAATCCTTGCATATGTTAAATAAAAAGGATTTATTAACATATTTGCATCTTTCATAGGTTGAGGTGGGGCCGATGACTGCCCGTCTACAAAGTTGGATTCAGGCCGACCCCCACTTCCAGCGGTCGGATGCCTTGTCTCGGCGGAGGGTTGTCCTGTCGCACCCCGTCCTGCGGCGATATTACTTGGGCGAGAGAGTAGACCTTCAGATAAGAGGCTGCTGTTCTGTCCCTTATTCCCCTCCCTAGAACATGCGAGCGGGCAAGCAGATGACGCTCACCGCTACTCATACTGAGGGTATTCCACATGTGGAGTTCATCCTGGAGGGAGATTATGATGACTTCTGCAGAATCGCTTTGATGCAGCCCATTGGATCTCGGCTTGATAGTTTTCAAAGATTGGCACCTTCCCAGCCGCTTGGCACCCATTCCTCTCGGGGTTCGGGTCCCTCGACTAGGACTCCAAGGAGGAGGCCTATGACCGATCCCACTTCTTCCACTCCAGTTGAGGGTCCGTCTCGGGCCGGGCCTAGCCGCTCGGCAGGTCCTTCCAGGGCTCCCCGGGCTATTTCGGAGGCTACCGGGCCATTTCACCCAGGCTTAGCCAATCTACGTCTTCCATACAGCATTCCCTACTATCCTCCTGATGGCACTCTAGCTTTTCGGGAGGTCTCCCTGGAGAATGTGGATCGCCCGGATCTTCCTCCCGAGGACATTACTGAGGTAAAGACTGATAAATCTCTCACAAAAAGGATTCATAAGAGATTTGATATTGACTTGTATTTTTCTTTGTATGATTTCCAGGTTCCTATCGGATTGGTCAGTCAGATGATGGAGCTGATTCTCGGGATGTAGCAAGAACTAACTTCGTCCTGGACTTTGAGGACCTTTGATGATCAGAGGAGGAGGAGGCCCCGTCGCTGATAGTTGCTAGATTTTTCCTGTTTTTCTTTCTTTACTGTATTTCTGTACTGAACTTTGACTGTACCTGCACTTGGTTAGTACTGAAAATTTTACATGTATGCATGATTATCAAATTTGAAAGAAAAAAGGATTTCATTTCGGCCCATGAAATAGAATTTTATATGTACTGAAAATATATATATATATATATATATATAATATATTTTTTTTTGGCGGTGGCCGCAGCCTCCGACGGCCGCTGTCGCTGGCGGGGGCAGCCGCCTCCGGGCGCGTTTTTTCTATAAAAACTTGCTTTTTGGTGTTTCACTCATTCTTTCTCGAAATCCGAGCCAAAAAAGCAGCTTTCAGCCAGTTTCTTTCTCTTATTCTCTCTTTTCCCTCTTCTTTTTTTTTTTTTTTAAAAGATGAATCCCTTTTTTAACCACAGCATGCACAGCTGGACTAGGAGTCTCTCCAAAGTCGAAAAGATCAACTTGGGGAGGTACGACCTTTCTCCTATCATTACTCTTAGGGGGGGTAGTAGTTGACTGGGATTTTTTACGAGCCTGCATCAGACTTTGGGACCCGGAGGCCCACGTTTTCCGATTCGGGGCCATGATGGAGGAGATGTGCCCTTTTTTTGAGGAATTCTGCGCTATTATAGGGTGCGACCCCAATGCCCCTTTAGTTAAGCATGAGGTCAAAATTGGGTATGTTCGGTCGTTTGAAAGCCTGTTTCAGTTCAGCCAGCCACAAGCTAGGGATATGATTCTTGGTTACCAGAAAGCAATTCTGCTGCCCTTAATTGACGAATTTTCAGAGGTTCAATCAGACGACCCAGACCGGATGAGGCTGAGAATGCGGGCCTTGGTTTTCTGCTTATTAGCTGGTTTCTTGTTCAACAAGGATCCAGGCTTTGGGGATTTGCGACTCTGCCCCATGATTCGGCAGATGGAGGATATGGGTTGCATCGGCGGCATTGTGCTGGTAGAGACCATCAAGAGCCTTGACAGAGCTGCTTTAGGCTTCGATGACTGGACAGTCTTTTCCTTTTCCTTATTTTTTTCTTCTTTCTTTTAGTTCATTCCTTTGTAATAGAAAGGATCCATTACTCAGGTTTGGTTAAAGGACCACCTCCAAGTGGTTGTTGCTCCTACTCTCTTGCCCTATAGCCCCTCTCAGTATCGTATGCGGAGGATCCTGATCACTTATCCATCTACTGATGCATGGACCTCATGGCTGATTGAGTTGGGTCCAAATGAGGTATTGTGGTTCATCTCCTGGTACGACATCACCCGCTTTATCCAGGTTAGTTTCTGCCATACTCGGGTTTACCTTTTAGGCCTTACACACTGTACTTGGTACTGCGCTTCGCACGTTTTGAGGCAGATGGGGATAGACCAGACTGTTCCGATTATGGATGACATTTCAGCTGATTCAGCCATAATTCCGGGTGTTACCCGAGCCGTCCTTAGGGCTTGGGTTAGAGATCATCACATGGTTAGACCTTTACCTAATCCTGCCAGTGTTCAGACTTCTCCTGAGTATCGGACCTGGTTCATTGCCGTTGTCTGGCCGGTTGAAAGGCCAATGAGGAACGCACTGCTGAGTGTACTTGAAGGCTGGGCTCAGGCTGACGCTGATGATGAGGTTGGGACTGACGAGGAGATTGTATTGGCTCCTCGGACAGGTGAGGTTGGAGAGAGTTCAACAGCTAGGGGTGACTCGGAGGATGTTGCCCCACGGAGTCGACGGGACACCTAGACTCTTATAGGCTTTTTGTTGTTTTTTTGACTTTGGATTTTGGATTTTGTTCTTTGGCTTTAGATGTATGTTTTTTTTTTTTGGACTTAGACTTCATTATTTATTTATTGGACTCTTTTGCTTTCTGCTTGACTTTGGGCTGTCTGACTTTATTGCTTTAATTGGGAATGCATTTGACTTTTAAGCTTTCCAAGCATTTTTCAACTTTATTTATTCAAGCTCTAATTTTTGCCTAAGCCGCCCTTTCGGATTTTCAACTTAGCGAGGTACCCATTTTTGCCTAAGTCGCCCTTTTCGGGTTTTCAACTTAGCGGGCCCCGACTTTTGCCTAAGCCGCCCTTTCGGGTTTTCGACTTAGCGGGTTTTCTTTTCTTTTTTTTTTCACTTCTTTTTTTCACTTTTTTTTTCTCTTTTTTTTTTGGCAAAGAAGAATGAATGATGAAATGATTTTTTCATTAATGTTTAGACCGCGCCCAAAGAGGGCTGCCTACATATCTCCGATACATAATTTCTTTTTTCTGAGGAGAATCAGGTCTAATGTAGCTCTTTTTACATCATGCAATGCTTATTATACAAAATATCTTTTTAACTGATCTAAATTACATGGATTAGTGAATTCCAGACCATCCAAATCAGTCAAAATGACGGCTCCGCCAGACAATATTTTCTTCAACACATAGGGTCCAGCCCAATGAGGACGAAACTTCCCACGCGAGTCTATGATTGGCTGTCTAATTTCCTTCAGGACCAAACAACCTTCTTCCAGTTTTCGGTCTTTGACCTTCTTATTAAAATGCAGTGCCATTCTTCTCTGGTAAACTTGAGTTTGGTGGATTGCTTGCAATCGTTTTTCGTCCATACCCAAGAATTGCAAATGATAATTCTTAGCCCAATTCGCTTCGCTGATCTGGCTTTCCCGGATAATCCTCGCCGATTGAACTTCCAGCTCAATAGGCAACACTACTTCCATACCATACACTAAGGAATACGGGGTTGCCCCAGTAGGCGTTATGATTGAAGTCCTGTATCCCCATAAGGCATTTGGTAATTGTTCGTGCCAAGCTTTATGCTTTTGAACTATCTTTTGTAGAATGACCTTTATAGCCTTATTTGCAGTCTCCACAGCCCCATTTGTTTGTGGCCGATAGGGTGAAGGCTTGTGATGCTGAATCTTCTTTTGCTTCAGCAGGTCAGAAAATTCACTTTGAAAGTGGGACCCATTATCAGTGATGATTTCAAATGGCGTTCCGTACCGACAAAGGATGTTAGTATGAACGAACTGTGCTGCCTTCTTGGCATTCAAAACTGAATAAGAGGCTGCCTCGATCCACTTAGTGAAATAATCTACAGCAACCAGGATGAATTGATGGCCATTGGAAGCCTTTGGGTGGATTTTTCCGATCACGTCTATGCCCCAAGTTGCGAAAGGCCATGGTGAAGCAATAGGATTCAAATTGACCGGAGGCTGTCTTTGCAGCTTAGCAAAAAATTTGACACTCATGGCACTTCTGCGCCTGCCTTACGCAGTCTGCATTCATGGTTGACCAGTAATAACCCAGGTTCATGATTTTCCGAGCCAAGGCTATCCCATGCATGTGTAGACCAGACTCCCCATTATGTAAGGAATCCATGATGGTTTGAGCTTCTCCCTTATCAACGCACCTTAGGTGCAGGCCATTCCAACTTCTTTTATACAGAACTCCCCCAGTAAGGAAATATCTGGATGCTAACTGTCTCAATGTCCGTTGATCAGTCTTGGTGGATCCCTCCGGGTAGGCTTCATTCTGAAGATAATTTCTGTATATCCCAATACCAGGGTTTGTCATCCACCAAATTCATGATATGTGCTGGCTGTTTCTGTAGCCGAACTGTCAGAGGTCGAATGACTTGGTCTCCCCCTACATTAACCATGGAGGCCAAAGTAGCCAGAGCATCAGCAAACTGATTTTTGGCTCGCGGCAAGTAGTGGAAGGATAAATCCTCAAATTGCTGAGCCAATTCGTCCAAGCGTTGTAGGTAAGGAACCAAACGCTCTTCCTTAATTTTCCATTTTCTCAAGGCTTGGGAGACTATTAAATTGGAATCCCCGAAAACCTTGAGGACCTTTATCCCCTTTTCCAGGGCTGCTTCTAAGCCTTTTATGCAAGCTTCATACTCGGCTTCGTTGTTGGTGCAGTCGAAATCTAATTTGACTGCGATTGGGACGTATTCTCCATAAGGAGTTTTGAATACAACTCTAACCCCATTTCCATGGTAGTTTGAAGCTCCATCGAAGTACATTTCCCAGACTTCACTCTCCAAGCTCAACAAGTCTTCATCAGGAAATTCTACCTCCGGCATTTGGTCTTCGACCGGTAATTCTGCTAATTGATCAGCCAAGGCTCTGCCTTTCACTGCCTTCCGTTGTACAAATTTTAAATCATAGGCTGCGAGTACCGACACCCACTTAGCCATCTTACTGTCAAGAACCGGCCTCTCCATAAGGAATTTCAAGGGGTTCGATTCAGAAATAACGTATGTGGTGTAGGACGAGAGGTAGTGCTGCAGCTTTGTACAAGCCCAAACTAGAGCCAGACACAACTTCTCTATCTTATTGTATTTTAACTCGTAGTCTAGCATCCTTTTGCTGAGGTAGTACACGACATTTTCTACCCTGGTGTCTTCTGCTTGTTGAGCTAGCATTGCGCCCATCGCTTCTTCTGTCACTGATAGGTACAATAGCAAAGGCTTTCCTAGCCTTGGTGGCTGTAAAACCGGCGGGGATAACAGATATTGCTTGACTTGGTCAAAAGCTTTCTGATAATCCTCATTCCATTTGATGGCTACTCCTTTCCTGAGTAATTTGAAGATCGGACCACAAGTATCGGCCAATTGATTAATGAACCGGCTGATGTACTGTAGCCTTCCTAGGAAACCCCGAACTTCCTTTTCCGTCTTCGGTGCTGGCATTTCCAGAATGGCTTTGGCTTTTGAAGGGTCAATCTCTATGCCCTTCCGACTGACCATATGCCCCAGAAATACTCCGGATGTAGCTCCAAACAGACATTTTGCCAGGTTGAGCTTTAAATTGTACTTTCGAAGTCTAAGGAAGAACTTCTCAAGTGCTGTTGTATGTTCTTTAGCTGTTTTTGATTTAACAACCATATCGTCCACATACACTTCTACTTCTTTGTGAATCATGTCATGGAAGATGGTCGTTGCCATTCTTTGATAGGTTGCCCCGGCATTTTTGAGCTCAAAAGGCATAACCCTGTAGCAGTAGGTTCCCCACTCCGTGATGAATGTCGTTTTCTCTTTGTCTGGCAAATGCATCATTATTTGATTGTATCCGATAGCAAGATCGGTCAAGGATACCATCTCATGTCCAGCCATTCGGTCCACCAACAAGTCAATATGCGGCAGGGGAAAATCGTCTTTCGGACATGCTTTATTCAGATCCCGGTAGTTGACACACATTCGCACCTTTCCATCCTTCTTAGGAACCGGCACTATATTTGCTAACCACGTCGGGTAGGCAATGGGTTCTATGAACTTATTCTCCAATTGCTTGGCTACTTCCTCCTTGATTTTCAAGGACCATTCTGTTTTCAGCCTTCTTAGCTTCTGTTTTACTGGCCTAGCCTCAAGGTATACTGGAATCTTGTGCACTGCTATTGCCGGGTCAATTCCCGTGATGTCACTTGCCTTCCACATGAAACAATCGGCAAACTTCTTTAAACATTCACTGACCTGTTCCCTGTTCACACAGTCAGATGCAATGAATGTATGTTCATTTTCTTCTTTGCCAATTATTATTTTTTCCTTTTCATTTTTTATTTCATTTATTTGATTTTCATTATTTTTGCTTGGAAATGCTTGGAAAGATAGACACGCGGGGTAGCCAATAATTTGCAAGCTCCTATTGATTAGGACGGAATCGTCCTCAAAAATTACATCAAAATTGAAGTCTGGATTTTCTAAATCCGACACAAATGACTCAGAACTGGAACTGGACTCTGACTCAATTTCAGACTCGGGGTCAGACTCAGACTCAGTACAGGACTTGATTACAGACTTTGACTCTAGGTTCGACTCGGGAGGGGGTTTATCAGCAGCGTGCTCCTCCTCGGCGTACCAGTTGGTGAGAGGTCCTTTGTTCGGCTTGATCAGGCTCAGTAGGTCTTGGTTCCCATCATTTCCTGTAATGACCGCAACCTCGTCAAAGAGACTAGGCTGCATGAAGTCTTCCACTTCCAGTTCAGTTATTGTTTTGGGCTTGTTGTCCCAGGCATCAGCAAATATTTTCAGGACACAGATGTCATTCATTTCTAGGAATAGTTCGAAAGGATCGATCAATTCCTGGTTAGCAACGATAGGATTTACCCCGTGATTTGGTAAGGGATTAGTGCTAATGTTTGGCTTATTCCTTGGAATAATTGAACCGTTGTCCACCAGGTCTTGGAGGCGGTTCTTAAGCGTCCAGCATGCTTCGGTCTTGTGCCCGTTACCCTGATGGTACTCACAGTATTCGTCAGCTCTGTAGTTCCTTGGTAATGGGTTGGGTGGCGGCCTTGCTTCCAAGGGCTTGATGTAGTTTGCCTTGACAGCCTCTCGGAATACCAAAAGGATTGGCATCCCAAGATCAGTGTAAGTCCTCCTCGACTGGCTACCATTTCCCATATTCCCCATACGTAAAGGGTTCGTGGGGGTGATGCTTGCCACTTCGTGAACTTTGCTAGCTTGGCTAGGCTTCTTGTATTTTGAGGTTCCCGAGTCTTCTTTTAGTTGCCTCATTTGAATTAAATCTTCTACCTTCGTAGCAGTAGCAATGAGCGACTGGAACGTCGGTAGGTACTGAGTTTGCAATTGTTGCTGGTAGACAGGCAGCAGGTTCTTTATAATTATGTCCACCTGTTCTTGCTCAGAAGGCCGGTTGATCATTTGGGAGGCCTTGGCCCTCCACCTCGTAAGGAACGAGGAAAAGGGTTCATTGTTTTTCTGTTTGGTGGTTTCTAGTTCCCTCCGAGTAACATCAACCTCCATGTTATAATGGTATTGCGTATTGAACACATTGCAGATGTCTTCCCAGGTCTTCATTTTAGACCGATCCAGGCTGACAAACCACCTCAAAGCAGCACCGGTGAGTGATTGTTGAAACAACTGAGCAAGGAGCTCGCTGTTCAGTCCGAACGGGTTTAGGGCAACCACATACATTTTCAGGTGCGTTTTGGGACAAGTGGTTCCATCAAACTTGTCCATGTTGGGCATTTTGAACTTTGTTGGCAGTCTTGCTTCGGGGAACAAGGACAAGGAGTCCATGTCCACTACTTCTTTGTGTGTCTTAAGGGCAGTAATAGACCTTTCCAGGAGTTCTAGTTTCTCTCTCATTTTCTGAGCATCCAGCTCAGAAGCAGTTCTGGAGGGCATGTCATCCAGGTTAAGGGTAGGGTTTGTTGGTTCAGCAGCAGGTCCCTGATTGGAGGTTGCAGGTCCACTTCCCCCAGCTGAAGCCCCATTTCCATTACCACTACCTAGTTCAGCTATTAGGGAGTCCTCTGGGCAGCCAATGCCTCATTCATTCTAACCTCCATTCTGGCTTCCAATTGTTCAATGAGGTTTTGGATGTCAGTAAGTGATGCCATTGGTGCAGTTGAAGTTGGTAAGGTCGGTGAGGCCGGTGAAGTTGGTGAAGTTGGTGAGGTTGGTGATAGCACTGTAGGTGTGACTGGAACTTGGATAGGCACTCGAACAGTGGGTACCTGATAGGATAAAGGTAGCTGGATTAGGGTACAGTGGGTAGTATCAGGGTAGCTGATGTGAGGTAGATCGACTCTTTGTCCAACTGTGCATGACTAAAAAGAATATTTTGTGTTCTTTTTAATGTTTTTATGAGGTGATATGTCATGAATGCGCACAACATCACGTCATAATCCGTTTATAACATGATTCACATCATTGGGTGCATACAGTCCTAAAGGATAGGTTCTATAGGCTATGACACAAATAGAGAATTGGCTCATTAAGGGACCCTTGAACCTTGAGTACAGATATACCTAACCACATGTGAAACAAAGAGTTTCGCGTGGGTCCAACAATACGCATACTCATGGGCCACCCCCAAAAGGATTAGGGATGGTTTGCGGTAACAGGGAGGATGCTTTGGCTGTCCGTCGACATAATCAAAGAGACCTGCCAATCAGCGCTATTTGCTATCCAGACTCAGAAGTTTGAACAGAGAGAGAAGAAATTCATTTGAAATTCATTTTTTATGCAATGGAGAAAAAGATTCTCAATTCGTGCAAATAAATAAACAAATTTAAATGATTTAAAGTAAAATTCAATTAGGTCCAAATTCTCCTTATTAAGCATTCTTAAAGAAAGAACACTTAATCTTTGCTAGGGTACCCTGCAAAACAAAGCATAGTAAAATAATATCCTAAAGAAGGGCAGGTTAGTTTACACAACAATTGTAGTCCACTTTATGTAAAACGATTACATAAGTCCCCAGTAGAGTCACCAAACTGTGAACCTCTCCCCCGGAAACATAGGCATATAAATGCATATGACTAAGAGCAGAAATGCTCGTGAATGTGTGAGTCGCCACCTTGTTTAATTATTTTAGGGTAAACTAGGAAAAAACTCTAAGTTGACTCCAATTTTAATTAACCTAATTACTAGATTAATTATCCCAATGTTTAAGGCACAATCTACGAACCCGAGGTGGATCCCGAGACTATGTCATGCTGATGAACTAACCAAAGAATGAATGCTTTGCAAGGTAAATAATGTAATTGGACCAATGAAATGTTTAAGTGATTTCGACTTGCCACTCGGGGTTAAATCTCGAACGTGCCTACGCACTTCCGTTTGAATGGAAGATCAAAGTCGACGTAGTTCGATAAGCCTTTTTTAAAGAGCTTTGAATGGGTATGCTTAATGCATGAGTGTGTGTATGCTTCGTGCATTTTGTTTAGGCATTTTGCCAAAAATTGATTGATTTGATTAGGCGTTTGTTGCCAAAAGTGTTGATTTAAGGCTTTTAGCCAAAAGGATTGATTAGGCAATTTGTTGCCAAAATTGATGTGATTTAGGCGATTGTTGCCAAAATTGATTATTTGAAGGCTTTTAGCCAAAATGGGTTGATTTAGGCAATTTTTTTGCCAAAAGGTGTGATTTAAGGCTTTTAGCCAAAAGATTGATTAATTGAAGGCATTTTGCCAAGACTTTGTTTTAAGCGATTTGTGGCTAAAAATGATTAATCTACTTATAGGCAATTTGTTTGCCAAAAGAGATCAATTGAATTGCAATGTAGGCAATTTATTGCCAAGAAAAACGTGTTTAATTAAGGCTATTTAGCTACAATTATTGATTAATTGGACTTAAGCCGGACTGTTCGAAATAAAGGCGATTATACCATAGTCATTAATTGACTAGGTACTTTAAGCCAATATTGTCGGATTTAGGCTTTAATACCACGATTATCAATTAACCGGGCGTTTAAGCTTAATCATATCTAACTAAGGCAGTTTACTTGCCAAACTGATGACATGAATGCATTGATGCAACAGTTTAATTTAGAATTCGAGTAGAAGAAGAATATGCATGAAGTGCTAAAATTAAATGAGCAGAGTTTCGTTTATTTACCTGAGTTAATCGGCGACCGCTTCTTAGCTTCAGCTTGAAAAACTCCGGATTAAGCTCCTCGTTTGGGGAATATTAATTAATTTAATTTAATTTAAGTGGCCAAATATCACAACAGCAGAGTAATAAAAAGCCTATACTAAAATGCAGAAAAGCAGTAAAAGAATCGCAAGGAGCGTAGGGGAGAAGGAGCGTCCGTCAACACAGACTGAGTGAGTAAAAACGGAGTGTCGGGGCTGTATTTATAGGGAAAAAACAGGCCGGAGGGTGGTCGCGGCCGCCGCGTAGGGCGACCGCTGCCGCCGTGGAGGGCGACCGCTGCCGCCGCTGAGGGCGGCAGCTGTCGCCTTGTCCGGCGGCCGGCCACCGCCGTGTCCGGTGGCCGGAGCCGCCGTAGCCGGCGGACTTGCTTTGCCGCTGAGGGCGGCAGCTGCCGCCTTGTCCGGCGGCCGGTGGCAGCCACCGCCGTGTCCGGCGGCCGGAGCCGCCGTAGCCGGCGGACTTGCTAGTCTTTTCGTTCCGGAAGCTTTTCTGGGAGTTTCCGACCCCCAAAAAAATATTCCGGGACCAGTTCTGCGATCCTCGTAATTTTCCGAACGTTTTAAGTACCATATTGGCATACTTTCGGTGAACTTTCTGAATGGCCTCAGGTCCGGCCGGACTGTTTGCAGTCCGAAAAAACTGGCTTTCTGAGCCTCAAAATTTGGGTATTCACACATATGTACACAAGATTGGTTGTGATCGTCATCTCAACTCATAAATATTGGAGAAGATTTAGACGAACTTGAAAGGTTTGAAGATGGTATGTTAACATTATTTACATCTTCAAAAAAAATATTTTTTTATTTTTATATAGATATGAATCTAATTTGGACTAACATGATATATATAATCTATTTTCAAATATTTATAGATTTATCAACTATGGACATTAATTTTGCAAATAAAAATGACATTTGATAACAGGTAAGCTTTGTTATCTTTTAATTGCTTTGTTATCTTTTAATTATTCATGTTGATATTTATTTACATTCAAATTATTGAATAATTTTTTTTGAATTATTATCAATTTTCCTCATTTGTTAAAATTTTTCTTGACTATTATATAGAATATAATATCTATTTCTTTCAAAGAAGGAAATAAAAAAGCAAAAAGAAAAATATAAGTATGAAACTATGGAAGGTTTTCATGTTCTTTTTCCATATGTTGCTAAGTCTTATAAAATTATCTTGTTTTTGCAGATACTAGGCTTATTTTTAAAGATGCTGGAATTGTTTACTTCATTAACTTCTTATGGCTTGAGTTTACAATGAAGGGGTTAGCTATGATGAAATTTGACATAAACTAAATTTGACAAAAACCAACTTTATTACCATTTAGTTTATTAAATTATGAGTTGTTAAAAGTTGAATTTTATTTCTCTTAAATATGTTTGCACTGTTTAAATTGAGCTCCTAGATTATATACTTGATGTATTAACATTATTTTTTTTTCTCATTGTTAGATTATATATATGTTTTCTATTTCCTAATTCTTTATTGGATTTATGGCCATAAATTATATATTTACACATGCAGTGAATTATCAAATTTTTATTTTCTTTTCCTGTTTCTTTATTAGACAAAAAATAATAATTCAGATTATTCTGCATAATTGAATAGTCCAAATCAAACTAGACTGAGTCGAACCGATTCGATTCAATTTAGTTCCTATTTTTTGTCAAGTCGGTTTGTTATGTTTTTAACTTTGGCTCAGTCGGTTTGAGTTGATTCGATCCAGTTTGGACTTAATAGATCGAACACACACTCCTAAGTATTCATATACTTCAATTCGTCACTTAAAAATCCCTCAACTATTATAAGAGTGTTTTCGCACCGCCCCCGAGCGACCCGGAAAACGCTCGATTTTAGTTTTTGGTTTGGAAAATGATCTTTGTTTTTAACAATTGGTGACAAAACTTTTTAGGATACGATGCCGATAGATCGATCTTAGAAAACATTTTGAGTCGCCACCCATTTTTACGGCAATGGGACCGTTTCCAATTTTAAAAGTGACTTCATTTAAAACCCAATTTTGTTTAAGGCCAATTTAGAGAACTGGTCAGGCGCACCAAGTGCGATTCTGGGTAAGGGAATTGGGTACGTCGGCCCGTTGGAAGCTGACGCTCGAAAAACCGGCCTCTTTTAACCTACAATTTCTAATTTATTTTAATTTAGAAAAGCCAAATTATTTATACAAACCCAACCCGAATAAATCGAGCCGAGTTCCTATGTGGAAAATTATTTAATCGTCCCAAATAAATTCATTCATGGCATTCATAATCATTCAAACCACACCAACCATTCAACCCACAGCAGTTAAGTCAAAATAAACAAAAGACCCGCTCTTGCCTTATGGTTAAAGGCGGGCCACAAACCGAACCTAAAATACATTCTACCCAATTTAAATCCAAGAAACCCTAAAAACCCAAAATCATGCATAACAATATATTAACATACTAAACTTGATTAAACCGCGATCTGCCCACAATTGGTTGTCTCTTAAATTATTAAGAGAATTGAATATTTATTTAATTGTACAAAATTATTATTTTTTTTAAAAGAACAAAAATCTTTTCTGGAACGTTAGAACAGTTGCGTCACACAGCTGTTCTATGGAAGAACAGTTGCGTGACGAATCTAATGGTTGCGTGACGCAGCTATTCATGATTTGGGAAAACTTTCAGATCCATCAATCGTTTATTTCAAATACAGTACTAAACGAAAAATAAAAGTGAAATAAAATCATAAATACGAACAGTTCCGTCATGCAACTAATTTGGGCAATTTAACTATGTTTTGGACATGAACAGTTGCGTCACGCACCTTATAGCTGCGTGACGCAACTGCTCCAGTCCGTAACTACCTTTCAAACTACCCTTTTTACGTTTTCCTTTTATTAAAACATGTTTTACTACAACCCAGAAACATCCAAGAATGGGCAGAATACCGTTTAATTAAGGTCACACTACTAAAACACCTATAAAATAAATAATAATGAATAAACAACTAAAAATACCAAGAGAAGTCTTAGATAATTACCTAACCCTCAGATTGAGGTTTGTAAACAATCTGAACGCCTTAAAGAATGAGATTTCAGGGTCCAGAAACCTTTGTTCACCAAGTTTCAACACCCACCTCCTTCTCTCTTATTTTTCTCTCCTTCTTCTCTTTTTTTTTTATTTTCATTTTTTTTAATTAATCTCTAAAGGTTGTTTTTTCTTCAAGGGAACTCAATAGAGTTTCTGCAGAAAAACCTAGCCGCAATTGTCTTTTTTTACACCCTAAAAATTCCTCCCCTTTAAGATAAAAAAACGCAGTATTTATATGGGTAGGGCAACAGAGGATAGCTGCGTCACGCAACTGACGGCTGCGTGACGCAGCTCACTTTCTGGACCGTTGCCACGTATTCAAACAGAATGTAAAACCGTTATGTCGGCTATCAAGGTGACGTCATCTTGATTGGAGTTGCGTGACGCAACTGTCAGTGCCGTCACGCACCTTATAGCTGCGTGACGCAACTCTAATGCAAATCAGTCACCCTCAAATTAGTTTAAATCAATCCTTGGGTTTAAAGACTGCCAGATAACCATGATCCCTCATTCCGCGTCCTCGTATCCTCATTGGGTTAGGTGGGGGCATAAAGACACGCGTCAACAGTTTGCCCCCCCACTTTATCGTTAATTGTATAAACGATTAATGTTAAAGTGGTCCATTGACGCGCTTTCTACCTCGGATTGGATGAAATGGTTGTTCCGATCATCTGGTCACGTCTAAAGCTCAGTTTGATCGACTTTATTGGCTTCAGTCGGACCGGTAACGACCTCCAAAACTCACAATCTGATTGGTTCTGAAGATACCTTCGAGGCTCGGTTTGATTGGCTCGAAGGGTTTTAATTATCCTGATCAACTTCATAATTCACCATCATTAACCAGGAAGAGAATCCAAACAGCTTCATAATACACCATCACCGTTTGGTGAGACCTATCGGCTTCGAGAAACCATCACCGTTTGGTCATTGAGATTGCCCTGATCAGCTTCGCAATATACCATCACTAATCAGCAAGAAGATTGACTCGATCAGCTTCGCAATACACCATCACTGCTTGGTGGGCCCTATCAGCTTTAAGAAACCATCACCGGTTGGCCTGAAAAATTGTTCAAGAGAAAAAGAGCAATTTCTGTGTGCAAACAGATCTTGCCTTTGTTAAATGTTGGGGCGTCACATGCCCCCATGCATTAATAATCATTGAAATTTTGCATCAGGGCAGAAGATTGTACTTTTGCCCACAGTCCGGAATTTCGGCTCAGGACCAAAAATATTATCTTTTTAGGCAAACCTTTAATGTAAAATTGGGTTTAAAATTTAGCAAAAATTCTGCAAAAATTTAGGCAAGAAATTTTTAATCCTGAATTTTCAGGTATACCTTTCCTAATGCGGTGTTTGAAAGGAAACTTACCTGAGGGTAATTTGGGCAATTTGGTGATCCTGCCCCCTGTGCGGTGAGTGGACAAAATTGCTGAAGTATACGAACCGCACACTGACTTCAAATTGCTTGAACGGGCCATCTTGGGCTTAAATGGGCGTTAATGGGCCGTTTGGGCTTAAAAGGGTTAATGGGCTTCTTATAGATGTGTTAATGGGCTTGGGCCCATTTTCATTTCTAACTATAAGTAAGCTTTTCAACATTTCATTTTTTACTTTTCAAACTCTCAAGTCTTCCAAAAACACTCTGAACCTCAGCTAAAAATGTCTCAGCTTTCCGAGATCCCAGCTTCTGCCTACATACCGGAGATGGACACCCTGGGGGCGATCCCGGACATCCCGATCTTCGAGGGTGAGCGAGTATCGGTTAGCCGTAATGCCCTGACTCCCGGGACACGACCTCTTCAGCTTCTCCCATTGCCGGGCTCTTAGTTCCCGGTTCGACATGATACCGACGCGATGCGCGGTTTCCAGACCGAGGTAAGTAACTTTGTGCTTGAATTTCTTGATTTCGATGATGCGTTGTGAATGAATTATTGCAATTTGCATACTGTTTGTGCGTCCGCAGTTGCGTCACGCAGGAAGGAGTTGCGTGACGCGGCTGTTCTTGCGTGAACAGTTGCGTGACGCAACTGTTTGAAGCGGCGCAACCCTAGTGCCTCTGAATCCTTTAAGTTTGCCTCTTTTGCATTTATTAAAACCTTATTTGCTGGCTTAAAGTTGATTCCACTTCCAATGCGACGTATTTAGACCCTGAAAATGCTTAGAAAAAGCACAAAAATGAATAGATTGAACATTAGGTTAGTTCTGCCTTACCTTCAACAGTTGCATCACGCAACTGTTCTGCGGAAGAACAGTTCCGTGACGCGACTGTGCGCCAAGGAACACAATGCTTTGAACAGTTGCGTGGCGCAACTGTTGGGTGCGTGACGCATCTTACAGTTGCGTGACGCAGCTGCACTTGGCTAGTGATTTGAACGCCCAATTTTCCTGCGATGAGAACAAAAATAAACAACTGTTAGCTTAATTCTTTATCTAAATAAAATTATTTCTTACACAGGTTGATCTGGGCAAGGCCCGTGCTGGCGGATCCTCCACCGATGCTTCGGCCTTCTGGGACTTGTTGGACTCCCGATGCGGTCTCGCGTCGTTGCTGCTGGTTTCGGCGACTATGCCGCTGGGCTTCGCCGGACTCAGCCCCGATTTCCACTCGCCACGCGCTATGCGCTGATGGAGCGGTGGAACGACTGCACTCACTCGTTCATCTTTGGCTTCGGAGAGATGACCCTGACTCCAGCCGACTATACTGCTATTACTGGGCTCGGGTTCGATGCGCGGTACCAGACAGCCGCACTGGGAGCTGAGCTTGTGAGGACCCTACTTGGTGTTCCTACCCGCACCAGGTACACAGCTCAGGGGTACGTCTCCTATGAGGGTGGTTTATAGATTCTGGGCCAAGCGGATTCGTACGAGACTGGCTGCATGAGAGAGTTACCTGAGGATGTCCGGCCTGCAGCCCTTGCGTACACCAGAGAGGAGAGAGACCAGGCAGCACAGTCTTTCATTTCTACCTTATCTCCTCGCAGCTGCTGTGCACCTCCCAGAATAAGGGAGACCCTGCTGTGCTAGTTTGTCTGCGGGATTTGGGCCGTGTTGGCTCTTATGACTGGGCCTCTCTCGCCTTGGCTCATCTCTACCATGGTCTAGATGTATGGACCAGAGGTAGCGGTGAGTCTAACTGGCAGTTCCTCCACCCGCTCGAGGTAAAACACTTATTCCCTTAACTTTCTTCCTTTATTTTTTCCATTACTCAGATTTATACTTAACTTGTTGGGATCTTGCTACAGGTGTGGGCCTATGAGTACCGGATCTACCCTGGTGGTCCGGGGGGTGATGCTACTGCTGATGCCCGGCGGATTCCTCGGTATCTGGCGCACCGCCACCATACTTTCTCCAGCTCCGAGGATCCACATTATTGAAGGTGCTATCTTAACGATAGGGCCTTAGCGAATGTAAGTACAAGGAACTTTTTTGAATAGTATGTCTCCTTTCCTTTTTTACTGCGTATTCACTGACTCTTCTATTTTGCAGCTACTTCTGACTCCCTAGGAGGGAGATGCTTGGGAGGCCTATCCCGCTCGTGCCGTGCCAGAGGCCTTTACCCGGTCCAGGATCCTGCTACAGGGTTACTGGGTAGACCGGTACTTCTTGGGGGAGAGGATCTTTGAGCTTCAGGTTGCCACGGCACAGAGGCGAGTGCCCGATGCTCCTCCTTGCCACATGTGCTTGGAGGGTATGACCCCGGAGGACCTGTTGGAGGAGTATGATGGCTCTCCTGCTGATGTCCATCTGATGGCCGGCGATTATGCCTCTTACTTCACTACCCGGCTGCAGGCCAGATTGCCGAAGGTCCGTGAGTATATTTAGGTAGTTCCTGTGCCTTTAATTATGACTTTTTCGACTGTTTGGCCAAGCGACTAAATGCATTTATTTTTGACTTATTGCAGGATAGAAGGAGGCATCGGACCCCTGCATACTACAGGGTGCAGGTGGAGGCAGATGCTCCGACTGGACCTACAGGAGCCGTGCTAGGCGATGTCCCTTTCCCTCCGGGCATGGAGGTTGCACTGGACCCTGCTCTGGGCCTCGGATCGGCCATTATTATCCCTGCTGACCTCAGGCAGGCTCCTCCACCGCTACAGCTGGATCCTGAGCATGCCACACACATAAGTAGAAAAATGAATTCAATAGGTCAAAGATATTTTACCTGGATGATTCTTTATTGGATGTCTTTCTGCGCTTGCAGGTGCCTGCTCAGAGATATCAGGAGCTATACCAGAGGTTCGGCTTCGCCCGGTCCTACATCGCCCGACTGTATCCGGAGCTCCATGAGAGGGTATGATTCTCTTATGCTTTGCCTTTTTTGCTTTGCATACTCCTCTTACCTTTCTCTGCTTTTATATTTTCACAGGATCTGGAGATTGGGAGACTGCGGAGGCACCAGTCCCGCCAGTCCAGTGCTGTTGCCCGACTCCAGATGGAGGTTAATCGACTCCAGACTAGGCTGGAGGTGGAGGGGATTCCATTGGATTTCTCTGAGGATGAGGAGGATGATGATGATGGCTCCTCGTCCGACGATGCGCTGCCACCTCCACCCTCTTAGGCAGTAGCCGGTCCCAGCCGGAGGCGACGTTAGCCGACTTTCTCCATTTTGATCAAACTTTTTGTGACATTTTTGTAGCTTGTAGGAGTACATTTTCAGTGTTTTTACATTTATTTTACCATATTATTTACATTTTCTTCATTACAGTATTATTACTTTTGCTTTTATTATAGTATTATTTACATTTTTATTATTTACAATTTGTGAGGCTTTATTCCTGCATGAGCAAAATACTAACACAAAAAAAAAAAAAAATGCAAAATGGAAGTACCCCACTTACTTGCAAGAGTGGTCCATCTCATTAATGCTCCACCAATTTATTGCAAACAGGAAAATAAAATAAAATAAGGAAAATAAAATAAGATAAAAACTAACTAGAAACAAAAATGAAGCATAATACTTACCTACCAGGGCGGTCCACTTGGTTAATGTGGGTATGAATGCCCATCTACTTTTTCTTTACAAAGGACAACAAGCAATAAAACAAGAATTGAACAAAAATCAGAAAGAGAAAAGGATACGTCCCACTCCTTTGCAGGCGTGGTCTGGCTTGGTTAATGCGGACATAAAGGCTCAACCTCCCTATTGTAAGAGTTGTCCATCTTATTAATGCAGGCATAAATGTCAACCTATCGGAGTGGTTTATGCATAAATGCTCATCCAACCACCATCGACAGTAAATACTATGATGATGGCGTCTCATTCACTGAACCCTTTCCACTTCTATAAGTAGAGGTTTCCCTCTGTGTCCTCTTCACTCCCAGCATTCAAAACAACTCCGTTTCTTAAATAACCCTTTTCCGTGGCTTTCAGAAACCAAGTTTCATCTTTCGTCCAATCCATTCCTGACGACCTGTGGCAGATTCACCCCACGAACCAACTCGCCTGGCTGAAATATTTCAAAGACTTGAAGCCGGACCATAGTTTCCTGTCTTGGCTCGTCATGTACTTCAACCCCAACACCATGGTTTTTCGATTTGAAGATTCCGAAGTAACTCCGACCTACGAGGAAATGTGTGCTGTGATGGGTCATCACCCTGAACAAGATGAAACTCCAGCTTTGCCCCCAAGCTCGAGACATGATCTGGCCGAGATCGCGGCCCTATGCTCGGTTTACCTTCCTGATGGCATAAACCCGGATCAAGGCCTTCCCTTAGAGCCTTTTCTGAATAAGGTTTTGTCCATGGATGCGAACCCCTCTTGGGTTCGGGCTTGTTGTTTCCTATTGCTGAACATGTATGCCCTGAAAAATCGCCAACCTGGAATTGGAGATTTCCAACTGCTGACCATTGTTCGTGACATGCAGGTGTATCATCGCACTGTCTTTATGATGATCATGGGAGAGACAATGTGCTGGGTCAGGGATATTGCCCTTCATGTCACCAACTTCAATGTTCACCATCGAGGGTGCCAATGTTGTTGCAAGCCTGGGCTCTAGATAAGTTAAGCCTAATTTCTCCAGTCCCAGCTCGTTTGATTCCAACCTATGGCCCTACCAACTTTCGACCTCGGTCCTGAGGACACTTTGATTTTGGGGGCAACCCTGTAATTCGGTGGACTTGTCCTTGGTGGAGGATTAGGCTGGTCACTGCTGGGAGCATGAACCTCAACTACGTGCTATACGCCAGTCTTGACCGTTCCATGGCCTATTTCCCAGATAGGATCAACCGTCAGTATGGTATGATACAGCACGTTCCCAGAATCCATGACTTCGAGAGTGGTCCTATGACACAGAGTCTGTTGACCAATTTAGCTGACCGTTGGCGGAATCGAAACACCTGGTACCTAGGTCAAGGGGTGATGCATGACACTGTGACACCCGAGTACGTCGACTGGTTTTACACCCAGTGATGATACTAGGTTTTGAAAGGATTGGCGTCTGATGATAAGTCCTACTGGAATAAATGCTGTTGCTACTGCTTCTTTTTTTTCTTTTTCTTCTTTTTTTTTGTATTCCGGAGCCATGAGCTCCCAGTTAATGTATTCCCTCTTTTTCAATGACTGACTCTGATAGCTCTGTCTTTATTATTTCCTGCTTTCTGCACATAGAGGTAACAAAAGGCAATAGATCTTTTCTTTTGAAATGATTTGCCGGGTTAGCACTTGGGCCTCCTGCCCTTGGATTAAGAAATGAAAGCACATAAAAGTAAACCTTTTGACTAAAGACGAAAACTGATAGCTGGAAATAAAAAGAGGGAGACACCATTTTATCACCTGCAGTAGTCAAGCAAAATAACATATGCAACTCCTTTATGTATGCATGAACCTACTGAGTGCTAAGGTTTTATCCATGGTTTTTTATCGATCTTTCTAAGGAAAGCACTGAGAACATGGCATTTGTTCTCCTGATCGATGTTTGAACGAACTCATTACTCAGGCAGGACCAACAGCCAGGACATTTTCAAAATAGATGAGCAAGTCTTGATCAAATAAGCAGAGAGGAAGGTCTTGCATTCCTTAATCATATCCCCGAAATGAAAAGGAAGAGAAATTTGAAATTCCAGCTCTTTATTAATCTCACTTCTTTCAACATTACACAGAAGTAAAGAAAAACTATTTTAATACAATGGTCGTTCATTCTAACTACTCATTTACCTATTCTCCTTCTAGTCAGGTTGATGACATAGAGCAACCAGTCACAAACATGTCACGAACGCATGGCATATATTTCGCATTTAAATTAAGCACCACGTGTTAATCCCGAAAATTTTATTTGTTTTTATATTCTTATGCTCTAACTTTTGCCTAGGCCGCCCTTTGCGGGTTTTCAACCTAGCGAGCTCATTTCTTGCCTAAGTCGCCCTTTCGGGTTTTCAATCTAGCCGCCCCCCCCCTTTTTTTTAATCGAAATCATCATTTCAGACATAGAACCTTTTCATTTGGTCTTGATTAACAATCCGATTGACAGGTTTTCCTTCCATGGTGATTAATTCAACGGCACCTTTAGCTAATAACTTCTGAATTCTGAATGGTCCATGCCAGTTGGGTCTGAATTTCCCACCAGGATGATTTGGGATTCATGGACCAACAACCTGATCAATTCTAAATCCCCATTTTTCAAAGCCCTTGGGTGTACCCGTTTGCTGTAGAAACGAGCAATCCTTCTTTTTCTCATCTGATCCTGGAATCGGGCGTTCAATCTTCTGCCATCTAAAAGCGCTAGATCCTCATACCTTTTCTTGACCCATTCTTCCTCGGTCAGACCAGCTTCCACAAGAACCCTGAGAGACTTCTTTTTGAGCTCTAAAGGTAACACTGCCTCCATTCCATATACGAGTTCAAAAGGAGAAGCTCCATTCACTGACTTGAATGTAGTGCGATGCCCCCAGAGCGCGAAAGGAAGTTTCTCAGCCCAGCTTCTATACTTCTCGCACATCTTGGACATGATTCTCTTAATCTCCTTATTCGCGGCTTCCACTGCACCATTAGCTTCAGGTCGATAAGGAGAAGAATGGTGATGCTCCACCTTGTATCTATATAGTAACTGACCGACGTCCGCTTGAAAATGAGAACCATTATCTGTAACTATGTGATGGGGAACACCGTAGCGACAGAAAATATTTTGTTCAGTGAATCTAGCCACATGTTTGGCATTCAAGGTTTTGTAGGATTGAGCTTCGATCCACCTAGAAAAGTAGTCTACTGCAACCAAGATATATTGATGGCCATTCGATGCTGCTGGCGTGATCTTGCCGATGATGTCTATACCCCATGCTGAAAAAGGCCAAGTAGGAGCCGTTGGATGGAGTTCAACAGCAGGCAAGTGGTTTTTGTTATCGTGGTACTGGCAGGTTTTACAATAGCGAACATAATTGACACAATCACCTTCCATCTGCACCCAAAAATAACCTTGCCTCATGATTTTTCTGGCCAAACTCATGCCGCTCAAATGAGTACCGTAGACTCCCTCATGGATTTTCTTCATTATTTATTCTCCTTCCTTCTTACCTACACATCTTAGTAGCATTCCGTCCCAAGCCCTCCTATATAGCTCACCATCGGCCAAGACATAATTCAAAGCCATTTTTCTTAGAACTGAACGGTCTTCCTTTATTGCATCATCAGAAAAGGTTCCGTCTTTCATATACCGCAGGATAACCGTAAACCAGGGTTCTTCCTCTGACTCAATCTGATTCACAAAATGTTCTTCATAGCATGGGATATTTGCCGCGGTAATGATAAATAGCTTCTTTGGGACTTTACTTAAATCCTGCCAAGCTGACGCCAGGTTTGCCAAAGCATCTGGGATTCTGTTATGAATTCTTCCTATGTGAGTAAAAGTGATCGCGTCGAAGAGTGCCGCCTTCTTTAACAAGTACTCAACATAGGGTTTCAACCTTTCTTCCTCTACTTTCCATCTCTCATTAGCGTGTTCGATAACCAACAGAGAATCTCCTATCACCTCGACTTCCTTAGCACCTGATGCAAGAAGAGCCTCCATTCCCATGATACACGCTTCATATTCGGCCATATTGTTAGTAACTGGGAACAACAATCTTTTGCACATTGTTGTGACCTCGCCGTTGGGTGCTTCTATCACTATACCAGCTCCGGCTCCGTTTCTGTTGGCTGACTCGTCAAAGTACAATTTCCAAACCCCTGTTTCAACACACAACAAATGTTCATCTGGAAATTCCAATTCCCATGACTCATCATCTACAATGGGATTTTCAGCCAGGAATTCTACCACAACCCGGCCGTTGACCGTCTTCTTTGTGACAAACTCTGCATCCACGCTAGACATCTGAATTAGCCATTTGGACAACCGTCCTTCTAGAGGAGGTGTTATTTGAAGATATTTCATAGGATCGATTTTAGAAACGAAGGTGATCCTGAAGGAATCAAAGTAAGGCCTCAATTTCTTTATCGACCACACCAATGCCATACACGTTTTCTCTACCAAATTATACTTCTCCTCGATAGGCAGTAGTTTCTTGCTGATGTAATAGATGGCCTTTTCTACTCCAGCAGCGTCCGACTGTGCCAACATAGCTCCAACTCCCGCATCCTCTATAGACAAGTGCAGGATCAGAGGCTCCCCCGGTCTAGGCGAACTCAACACTGGTGGATTCATCAAGTATTTCTTTATATGATCAAAGGCTTTCTGGCAGCCCTCGTTCCATCTAACTGGTTGATTCTTCTTAAGTAGCTTGTGTGAACCCCTTCCCCAAATGTCATAGGCATGTGATGCATATGATGAATGAGAAGAAATACACGTGATGTGTGTGAGTCGCCACCTTGTTTAATTATTTCAGGGTAAACTAGGAAAAAACCCTAAGTGACTCCATTTTTAATTAACCTAGTTACTAGATTAATTATCCCAATGATTAAGGCACAATCTACGAACCCGAGGTGGATCCCGAGACTATGTCATGCTGACGAACTAACCGATGGATGGATGCTTTACAAGGTGAATGATGGATTAATGAAATGTTTGAGTGATTTTGACTTGCCGCTCGGGGTTAAATCCCGAACGTGCCTACGTACTTCCGTTTGAATGGAAGATCAAAGTCAACGTAGTTCGATAGGCCTCTTTTAGAGGGCTTTGAATGATATGCTTAATGCATGGGTGTGTGTATGCTTAGTGCATGATTTTGTGTATGCTTTGTGCATTTTGTGTGTATGCTTTGTGCATGATTTTGTGTATGCTTTGTGCATTTTTGTGTGTATGCTTTATGCATGATTGTGTGTATGCTTCGTGCATTTTTGTGTGTATGCTTTATGCATGATTGTGTGTATGCTTCGTGCATTTTTGTGTGTATGCTTTATGCATGATTGTGTTTAGGCATTTCGCCAAAGATTGATTGATTTTTAGGCATGTTGCCAAAAATGTTGATTTTAATGGCTTTTAGCCAAAATGATTTGATTTAGGCAATAGTTGCCAAAATGTGCGATTTAGGCGATTGTCGCCAAAATGGTTGATTTTAAGGCCTTTGGCCAAAATGTGTTGTTTTAGGCAATTAGTTTGCCAAAAATGTGCGATTTAGGCAATTGTCGCCAAAATGGTTGATTTTAAGGCCTTTGGCCAAAATGTGTTGTTTTAGGCAATTAGTTTGCCAAAAATGTGCGATTTAGGCGATTGTCGCCAAAATGGTTGATTTTAAGGCCTTTGGCCAAAATGTGTTGTTTTAGGCAATTAGTTTGCCAAAATGTGCGATTTAGGCTTTAATGCCACGATTATCGATTAATCGGGCGTTCGAGCTTAATCACAATTTATTGTCGAAACGTGATTGATTAAGGCTTTTAGCCACAATTATTGATTAATTGGACTTAAGCCGGATTTGTTCGAAATAAGGCAATTGAACCGTAGTTATTAATTAACTAGGCTCTTTTAGCCAATATTGTCGGATTTAAACTTTAATACCACGATTATTGATTAACCGGGCATTTAAGCTTAATCAAATTAATTAAGGCAGTTTATTTACCAAAAATAATAATGTGGATGCATTTATGCAATTGTAGAATTATTAAGAGTAGAAGAGAAATATGCATGAAGTGCTAAAATTAAATAGGCAGAGTTTTGTTTACATACCTGATTTAATCGACGACCGCTTCTTAACTCCGGATTAAGCTCCTCGCTTAGGAAATATTAATTAATTTTAATTTGTTTAATTTTAATGTCCAAATATCACAATAAAAATTCAATAAAAATTAAATTAAATGCAAAAAGCGGTAAAGAAAACGCAAGGAGCGTGAGAGGGAGAAGGATTCGTCCGTCAATACAGACCGGGGTGCCAAAATTGGACTGAAAATGGCCTATTTATAGGCCATTTTCGGGTCCAGGGCGGCAGGTGCCGCCTGGCTCGGCGGCAGCTGCCGCCCTGTCGGTGGGGCGGCAGGCCCCGCCCACGCTGGGCGGGGGGTCTGGGCGGCAGGCCTCGCCCGCGCGGGGCGGCAGCCCTCGCCCGCGCTGGGCGGCAGGCCTTGCCCAGGAAGTGGGGCGGCAGGTGCCGCCCAGGCTGGGCGGCCGGCTCCGCCATGGCCGGCGGCAGGCGCCGCCGTGCTCGGCGGCCGGCGCCGCCGTGGCCGGTGTGGACACCGCGCCTCGTTCCGGGGGCCTTTTTGGGAGTTCCGGACCTCCGAAAAATATTCCGGGACCTGTTCCGCGATCCTCGCGATATTTCGGACGTTTTAAGTACCATATTGACATATTTTCGGTGAACTTCTGAAATAGCCTCCGGTCCGGCCGGACTGTTTGCAGTCCGGGAAAACAGGCTTTCTGAGCCTCAAAATTTGGGTATTCACAGTTGCCCCCCACTGGCTATCATAAAAATGATTTATGAGAGCCAGTGGCCGTCTGAAGGAGCAAATTTTGAAGGCGAAAACTCGGACCTTGGGCCAAATTGGGATTGTGGGGCCTTGGTCTGAGTTGTGAATTTTCGGACCCTAGGCCGAGTTTTGAATTTCGGGCCTCTGTGGCCTGAATGTGAATTTTCGGGCCTCTGGGGCCTGATTGTGATTTTTCGGGCCACTTTGGCCTGAATGTGATTTTTCGGGCCACTTTGGCCTGAATGTGATTCTTCGGGCCACTTTGGCCTGAATGTGATTCTTCAAGCCACTGGGGCCTGAATGTGATTTTTCGGGCCTCTGGGGCCTGAATGTGATTTTTCGGGCCTCTGGGGCCTGAATGTGATTTTTCGGGCCTCTGGGGCCTGAATGTGATTTTTCGGGCCTCTGTGGCCTGAATGTGATTTTCGGGCCTCTGGGGCCTGAATGTGATTTTTCGGGCCTCTGTGGCCTGAATTGTGATTTTTCGGGCCTCTGGGGCCTGAATGTGATTTTTCGGGCCTCTGTGGCCTGAATTGTGATTTTTCGGGCCACTTTGGCCTGAATGTGGTTCTTCGGGCCACTGGGGCCTAAATGTGATTTTTCGGGCCTCTGGGGCCTGAATGTGATTTTTCGGGCCTCTGTGGCCTGAATGTGATTTTCGGGCCTCTGGGGCCTGAATGTGATTTTTCGGGCCTCTGTGGCCTGAATTGTGATTTTTCGGGCCTCTTTGGCCTGAATGTGATTTTCGGGCCTCTGGGGCCTGAAAGTGATTTTTGTGGGGGTCGTTGCCGCCATTATTCGGCGGCTGCTGCCGCCGTTATTTGGTGGCAATTTGGCGGCCGCTGCCGCCTTCGTTCGGCGGCTGCTGCCGCCTTCATTCGGCGCATTTTTTTCTATAAAAACTTGTTTTGTTGGTTGCTTCTTCACTCATTCTCTCTTTTCTCTCTTCTCCTTTTGTTCTTGTTGCTTTTAAAGAATGAATCCTTCTTTCAATCACAGCATGCACAGCTGGACTAGGAGTCTTTCCAAAGTTGAAAAGATCAATTTGGGGAGGTAAGGTCTCTCTCCTATCGTTACTCTCAGGGGGGTAGTAATCGAATGGAATTTTTTACGGGCCTGCATCCGGCTTTGGGATCCAGAGGCCCATGTTTTCCGGTTCGGAGCTATGATGGAGGAGATGTGCCCTCTTTTTGAGGAGTTCTGTGCTATTATCGGGTGTGATCCCAATGCCCCTCTAGTCAGGCATGAGGTCAAAGTCGGATATGTTCGGTCATTTGAAAGTTTATTTCAATTCAGCCGGCCACAAGCTAGGGCGATGATTGTTGACGACCAGAAGGCAATTCTGCTGCCCCTGATTGATGAATTTTCAGAGGTTCTTTCAGATGACCCAGACCGGATGAGGCTGAGGATGCGGGCTTTTGTATTTTGCTTATTATCTGGTTTCTTGTTTAACAAGGACCCAGGCTTCGGGGATCTGCGATTTTGCCCTATGATTCGACAGATGGAGGACATGAGTTGCATTGGCGGCATTGTGCTGGCAGAAACCATCAGGAGCCTTGACAGAGCTGCTCTAGGCTTCGAGGACTGGACAGTTTCCCTGATTATACTCCAGGTATTTTCCTCTCATCTTTTTTTTTTTTTTTTTTTTTTTTTTTTTTTTTTTTTTTTTTTTTTTTTTGGTTCATCCCTTTGTAATAGAAAGGATCCATTACCCAGGTTTGGTTGAAGGACCACCTTCAAGTGGTTGCTGCTCCTACCCGTTTGCCTTACAACCCTTCTCAGTATCGTATGCGGAGGATTCTGATCACATACCCGTCTGCTGATGCATGGACTTCATGGCTAATGGAATTGGGTCCAAATGAGGTGCAGTGGTTTGTACCCTGGTATGACATCATCCGCTTTATCCAGGTTAGCTTTTGTCATACTCAGGTTTACCTTTTAGGCCTTACACATTGTACCTGGTACTGCGCTTCGCGCGTTTTGAGGCAGATGGGGATAGATCAAACTGTTCCGATTATGGGTGATTCTTTAGCTGATTCAGCCATCACTCCGGGAGTTACCCGAGCCGTTCTTAGGGCATGGGTTAGAGACCATCACATGGTTAGGCCCTTACCTAATCCTGCTGGTATTCATATTTCTCCTGAATATCGGACCTGGTTCATGACCGTTGTCTGGCCAGTGGAAAAGCCAAGGACGAACTCATTGCTGAGTGCACTCGAGGGTTGGACTCAGGCTGACGCTGGTGATGGGATTAGGACTGATGAGGAGATCATGTTGGCTCCTCGGACAGGCGAGGCTGGAGGGAGTTCAGCAACTGGGGATGACTCGGAGGACATTGCCCCACGGAGGCGATGGGGTACCTAGACTCTAATAGGCTTTTGGACTTTTGGTGTTTTGGCTTTGTTTGAACTCTTTTGTCTTTTATTTGGGACTTTGGGTGTGGATTTTGGTGTTTTGGCATTGGATTTTTGGATGTATGTTTTATTTGGACGTGGACTCTACTTTCTTTTGTTTTCTGCTTGATTTTAGACTGTTTGCCCTTGTTGCTTTCAATTGGGCATGTCATTTGACTTTTAAGCTTTCCAAGCATTTTCCAACTTTATTTATTCAAGCTCTGATTTTTGCCTAAGCCGCCCTTTCGGGTTTTCAACTTAGCGAGCTACCCATTTTTGCCTAAGCCGCCCTTTTCGGGTTTTCAACTTAGCG